>NC_063334.1:29875219-29895095 GCF_021869965.1 Rhincodon typus
AAGGGTCTAGGCCGAAAACGTCAGCCTTCCTGCTCCTATGATGCTGCTTGGCCTGCTGTGTTCATCCAGCTCTACACCTTGTTATCTCAAGTTTATCAGGGTGCTTTTTTGAACAAGTCATGCATGTTTTTCCAAGATTAACTACGGAGTTTCTTGATGACATAAAATTTTAGTGCAGAAATCACTGCTATGTTTGACATCAATCAGATTTTTGGTTGGAAAGGTCAGCTGCAGCTAAGTGACTTTGTAGAACGAGAAGCTTACAACTTGGGGTGAAATGTGGCGATTCCAAGCAAAAACCTGAAAATTCCGATCCATTTTTCAGTGAGGACGGTCGAGTCAAAATTTTAAACTTTTGTGGGGCTCAAAACTACGATCATTGCAGTTGCCAGGTGAGGAATTGTTTCTGCTTCTTCAAACACATAAACATCACTGCCTTTAACTTAAACTATAACTCGGATTTGTTGGTTTTCCTCTAACCGCTCACTATTTTATGCATTCCTACCCTGTAAAGCTAATTGTCCGCCTCCTTCTTTCCTTCCATTGGGCGAATGGGGCGCAAAGGATGTGGTAGATGCCGCTGCATATACGTGTTCCAGGCCCCCTCCTCCGCCGTCTCCATAGCAACTCTTCTGTCCTTCCAAGGATTGGACAGGACCACCTTCGCCGCGTCTGCGGTTTGACCGTTATTTTAAAATCAGGCGGGCGTTCTAAGTACCGGAACCGGAAGTCCTAAACCAGATTGGGATCCATTCTTTTAGCTTGGTTCACCCTGATCAACTGCTGCTCTTCAGGGAAAGCAGATGTGGTATCTGCTGAATTCTGCACTTAGAATAATGAGAACATAGTAGCAGCTTTTTAAAAGAAAACACCCGCCGGCTCAGGCGGAATAAACAGATTTAACGCTTCAGGTAGATTACCTTTCATCAGCACTAAACAGATGTGCAGATGTAAAAGTCTCTTAGGGGAGAGGAGGAAAGAGGAACTAAGGAGAAGGTCTGGGGATATTAAATACCGAAAAAAAATTGTGATGCAACGGCCAAAAACGTACTAGTGAATATCGTGAGGAAACAAAAACAGTGTTTAAATATGAATTGCTATATATGAACCATCTGAATACAACTGGAAGGGATAAAGAAACGAAGGAAGTGAAAGAGGCACATGAAATACTTGTTAACTTTAAACCTGTAATAGAAAAAATTTTTGCTTGGTAAGGATATTAAGGTATATGGAATTAGGCCACAGATCAGCTGTTGTCTAATTGAATGATGAAACAGGCTCAAAGAGCCGAATGGCCTATTCCTTTTCCTCAGATGAAGACAGAAGTTATGCTGTGAAGTTTTTGAACTCACTGTTGTGTCCAGCAAACTATAGTGTATGAAGTTGAAAGATAAGAGTTGTTCTTCGAACTTGCTTTTGAAGTTCACTGAAACACTGTAGCAAGTCATGAACGGAAAGGCCAGAGTGGGAATAAGGTGCAGAATTAATATGACAAGCAGCAAGAAGCTTGGAATTATTCATGGGGATCAAATGGAGGCGTTCTGCAAAGCAGTCACCTAGTTTGTGTTTAGCCTCCCCAATGTACAGCAGACCACATTGTGAGCAGCAAATGCAGAATCCTAAATTGAAAAAAAAAAGTACAAGTAAATTGCTGTTTCACTTAGAGTGTCTGGGACCCTAGACAGTGAAAAGGGAGGAGGTGAAAGGGCTTTTGTTGCACTTCCTCTGTTATCATTGAAAACAAGGGGGTGTTAGGGATGATTGAGAAGTGGAAATGGTATTGTGAAAGGAACTGGCTCCATAGAATGCTGAAAAGGGAGGAAAGGGGAAGATGCGTTTGGTGGTAGCTTCCTCAAACTGGCATAAGTTATGTAGGATAATCTGATTTATATGAAAGTTGTTGGTATGGAAGCTGCAGACAATGAAACCTTTATTGGGTTGGAAGAGGAAGGAGAAGAGCAGAGTAATGTGAAATGGATTGGACACTTTAGGGTCATGTTAACCATGCTGGGTGGGATTCCATGATTAAGAAAAAAAGATCTCAGGAAGTGCTAGTGGGGTGCTTGCATCTTTGCAAAGGAGACAGAAACTGGAGAATGGATTGAAATCTTCACAGAAAGCGTGCTATTATGAAGTGTAGTTTACATAGTGTACACTTCATGGTCTAAAATTGTGACAGCTTCTTTTTGTTTTGTTGTCCCATTTTTGCTATTTACTCCTTTTGAATTGGTGTTTAGGAAACTCATCAAGAAATGACCTAAAACAACAAAAAGGACCCTTTTATTTGTATTCATTTGATACTTGTGATTTCTAAAACAGACAGGGTATAATATTAACATTCATTTACAAAGGAACTGGCTCATCATTTATGAGAAGCAAATTTGCAGAGTTAATTCTATGAAGAGGCTATTGGTGCTAATGTCTTGTGTGAGCCTAACACCAATTCAGTGAAAAATTTGTGGAACTTTTGGCGCACACTAACTCTAGCAGGTGTGCAATGAAAGGGCTGCTAATTAGGATAGGATTCAGACAAACTAACTGCTAGCCTTACTTTAGTGGTTCCATGGTGCCTGCCATGGACAAGAACAGGAGTTTGAGGGTTGAGAACGGACTGGAGCTAAGGATTTCCAACAGGTTCCTCATTTACAATTCTTAGAAAGGTTTGGCTTAGGATCTATTGAGATGCCAGACTAATGGATTGAACTCAGAAGTCCTTTTTAAAAAGAATATGTTCTTTAAGTTAGCACATTTTACAAAATGAGCCATTGAGAGATGACTACAGTGACTCTCTGGTCATGGGCATCCCCAGCACTCCTTCCTAAATCAAATATTTATACTTGATTTTCTGCTGTCTAATTCATGGGTGCTCACTATTGCAATGTAAAGCCAACAAACACCATCTTATGAATTTTGGTAGTGTGAATGACAAAGGATAGAAGATTCTCTGCACTTACACCTCAATACAATGCTACCTTCTGCCCAGCATGTGAGTATAACACAGCAGTCTTCTATGAATGATGCAATGAAATAACAATGTAAATAATAATAATAATGAAATTATTGATATAGGCTTAAATAATAAAACCACCTATCACAAAGGAAGTTAGTCGCAGTTGTCGGAGATCAATCCTCTCAGCCCCAGGATGTTACTATGGGATTTCTTCTGGGTAGTATCTTAGCCCCACTTGTTATTCAGCTGTTTCATCAATGACCTCCTGTCCATCATAAGGGTCAGAAAGGGGATTTCACTAATGATTGCTCAATGCTGAGTAACATTCATGGCTCCTCAGATGCTGAAGCAGTCTATACTAGTATGCAACAAGACCTGGACAACATCCAGGCTTGAGCTGATAAGTTGCAAGTAATGTTTGTGCCGCACAAGTGCCAAGCAATGACCACATCAAATGAGAATCAAACCATAAACCCTTGACATTCATTGAGATTACTGTCAGTGAATCCTGCATTATCACCATCCTAGGAGTTACTATTGACCAGAAACTGAAATGGATCACTCACCCAAATACGGTGGCTGCAAGAACAGGTGAGAGGCTAGGAATTTTGCAACAACTAACTTTGCCTTCAGTCTCTCCAATGCCTACCCACTATCTACAAGGCACAAGTCAGGATTGTAATGGAATTCTCTCTGCTGGCCTAAATGAGTGTATCTCCATCAACACTAAGAAACCCGACATCAGCCATGCTAAAGCAGCTGCTACATTTGCACCCCATTCACGACTTTCAACATGCATTGCCTTCACCACTAACATATAGTGGCAGCAGTGTACACTATCTACAAGATGCAGTGCAGTCACTTACCAAGGCTCCTCTGATAGCACCTTCCAACCCTACAACCTCTACCACCTAGAAGGACAAGGCAGCAGATATGTATGAACATGATGGCCTGCAAGTTCTACTCTAAACTATGCATCATCTGGACTTTGAAGTGTGTTGCTGAGGCTTCTCTGTTACTGTGTCAAATATCTTGGACCTCCTGTCCTAACAACTCTGTGGGTATCCCTATACTTGGAGGGCAGCAGCAGCTCAAGAAGACAGCTTACTGTCACCACCTTCTTCAAGGCAATTAGGAATGGGCAATAGATGTTGGCCTAACCAGTTACATCCATTTTCCTTGAACAAAAACAAGTTAAGCAAAACAGTTACTTATGAGAACACAATTCTTATTGGTCTTCAAACCTTGCACTTTATAAAAACGAAGTTTTGACATTTAATCAATACATGATGGCATTGGTGCACTAAATAAACTGGAAAACATTTTCAACCATGATTTTCACATGATCTCCTCACCCAATTCCCAAAGACTTTATAGCCTATCTAGCTCTCAAAGAGCCTGCACCTCCACCAATTTTCATTCTGTAACAAAGATGCTTTCTTCTTCAACCCTTTCAGTTCATATTGGTTGTCTTGTCACTTTCCTTCAGTTCAGACTGACATTTTCATCCCTGTCTTTTTTTAAAATCCTTTGATGGGTTGTTGATGCCGCTGGCAAGATCAGCATTTGTTGCCCATCCGTGATAGCCCCTTTGGTGAGTGGCTTTCTAGGCAATTTCAGAAGACGTATAAGAGTAAACCACGTTATAGTGGGTCTGGAGTCACATGTAGACCAGACCAGGTAATCAGGTAGATCTTTCCCTAAATGATATTAATGAACCAAATGCGTTTTTACAACAATCAGTTGTGGTTTCACGGTCATTATAATTGAGACTGACTGCCTGCCAATTCCAGATTTTATTGGTCAAATTTAATTTCCACCAACTGCTGTGATGGGATTTGAATCTGTCATTTGAACCAGGACGTTAACCTGGGCCTATGAACTACTAAATAGTGAAATTACCACAATGTCACTGTCTCACCACAATTGGGTTAAGATGTTCTTTTATTTTCTGGTGCTTTTATCTTCCTACACCTTCAGAGTTCATCCTATTACTTTTAGTCTCAGTTCAGTTCATATTAGTAATTTGAATTTTCTCAACTGCTATCTCTCAGTAAACAATGTCATTTAACTCCATCCCACTCAAAAGTTCCATTCTCAGTGTCTGAACCCTCCACTCCCACCACTTGTCCCCTGTTAGGGACTAAGGAGAGGTGGTGAGATAATTCCTTTTTTCTGCCTCTCAACCAACTACGACAAGATGTGATTTTAAGAAGTACAGTGTCACAAGACAGATTTCTTGTAAGTTTAAAATGTTAGAATAAATGTTTATTTCTCAAACCTAAATGTAATAACAGCAACCACTCATTCATTCACACAAGATACAGAAAAAAAGGTCATTAGAAAAAGAGGTAGCGTGTGCTTAGGTGTTTTTTTAGAAAAGTCCCAAAGAAATCATTGATATGCTTAACAAAAACAGAAAGAACTGCAGATGCTGGAAATCAGAAACAAAAACAGACATTGCCGGAAATCAAACAAAAGCTGAAATTGCTGGAAAATCTCAGCAGGTCTGGTATCATCTGTGGAGAGAAATCAAAGTTACCGTTTCAGAAGTGGTTCGAAAACAACTCTGAAGAAGGGTCACTGGACCTGAAATATTAACTCTGATTTCTCTCCACAGATGCTGCCAGACCTGCTGAGTTTTTCCAGCAATTTCTTTTTTGTTTGTCGTTAACATGCTTATTGTTCAGCTGGAAACATTGCTGGCCTGGTGTTTTCCTTTTGATTCACTGAAGGCATTTAGTTTGGCAGGTTCTTATAATGAATTCACAGTGGCTTACCCCTTACAATAATAGATTTCTGGCAGGTGTTATGCCTTTCTCAACTAAATCAAATCTTACGAACATATGAATTAGGAACAAGAGTAGGCAATTCCATCCATTCAGCCTGCCCAAAGTCTTGGTTCCCTGGTGCATTACCCATAGCAGCACCTTGATCAATCAGAGTCAACTTGCCACCCAATCAGCAATTTTTCTCATGTAATGTAAACTGTTGCTCCCTTTGAAATTTTGATTCTGTTCTGATGCGTGCAAGACAGAAAGCATCAATAACATGTCTCTTTACAGCAATATAAAACATCATTTGGATCTCACTCAAAATACAGTTCCTGATTTTGGATCTCTTACAGTGTGTCATGGAATGGCTATAAAAAATATTTGGTGGAGGGCCACTGGAATAATTTGTAAAGGATTATAGTTAGCATGGAAGACTTGGAGAGCTGAAGCTCATTACTTAGGAAAAGGACATACTTTGAAGAAATTGAATTAATATGTTTAAAAAGAGGAAAATATTAACATATGCATGCTCTTGTCACAATGATATAATTGAGATCTAACCACAATATTTATTTGGGAGGTTTGAGTGAGAAACAGCAGTTGTTTTCCAATCTGGCCGACCCTGTCCAGAACTAGGTCATGGCAAAACATGACTAGAAAAGTAAATTTGAATTTTTAGCAAAAAAATTTTAATGAGCCCTGAAGAAGCAATACCACAAGGAAATTGGAGGCTCACCCTACAAATCATAGAAATTATGTAGTACGTATACAAAATTAATGAGTTTCAGAAATTATATGAGTTGGCGCGATTCTTCCCAGCCCCCAAAGAAACCCAGGAGAAGAAAGGCTGCTACATGGGCACTTATCAACCAGTTGGCCATTAACAGGCTGGATATTGAATTTCCACTTCTCACAGATAGGAGGTCTCACCTCAACTGCTCACCAATCAGAGGCTGGCCACTCAGAAGCACCAGCAGCAGCACTGAGCAGTGGTGACTACTGGTTCTTTTTATAAAAAAAATGTTGTTCATGAGATATGAGCATCACTGACTAGGTCAGATTTTATTAGTCATTCCTAATTACCCAGAGAACAATTAAGAGTCAACCATATGATGGATGTCTGAAGTCATATGTAGGCCAAACCAGATAAGAATGGCAGATTTCCTTCCCTAAAGGACATTAGTGAACCAGACGGATTTTTACAACAATCAATTAATAGTGGTTGCATAGTCACCATTAGGCTAGTTTTTTCTTCCGCGACTGATGTCCCTTGTCGTAAATATGGGGCTCTGGACTACTAGTCCAGTGGCATTACCACTATACCACCACCTCCCCTGGGACTTGAAGTGTTCAGCGAAAGACTGAAACTTTGTTAGTGTTGAGGGGAGGGTTGGTGGAAGCCAAGTTTTGCGGGAACATTGTGGACATCATGCATGGGTAGGTGGCGGGCAGGTTGGCATAGGATGTCACATGACCACCACCCCCACCCACCTGTTGTATCAGGTAATAGCTGTGAAGAGGTTAACATTCATCTTACATTGTCATAGATAGTCTTTGGGTGGAGACAAGGAGCACTAGCTTTCAGAAAAGGCTTTTATATGCACCTAAAAAGGAAACGTTTAGCTCAAGGGAATATATACAGGCAATTTATAATGGGGAATAGAGAAATGACCGAGAAGCAAACTGATTATTTTGGGTGAAACCTCACTTTTTTAACAATGAATCGCATCAAATTTGGCAGAGTGAAACTCGCTGTAAGGCAAAGCAAATTTTCTCTGTGTCTTTGCAAAATCACCACTTCAATTACCTTTGCTGACCCAGTGGCGAGTATTGCATCTTATCTCCATCCCATCTTATCTCAAGCCATTCCCAGAAGAACTTGTCACTCACCAACATCCAATAAAAGATCAGCTTGTGACTGTGCCATCTTCAACAGCCCACAGTGCACCTGGAGAAGTGTTGGCATCTGCTCATTAATGAACAGAGATGGTTGACAAGGGAAATTTGATACTATACTGAGGTTCTCTGAAAGGGATCTGAAGGGCCTGGTTGAAGGACCAGTGCTTGAAGTGCTATCCTGTTCCCAGAGGAGATGATGCCACTGTATAATGTTTGCCTGGTCAGAGATCACCACCTAGGTTAGTGCCCTTCCAGGGTTTGAAGGACTGGGACCAGTGCCAAAAGAAAATAATTAACATTTTCCTTGTTGCCAGGGTAAGTATCACACTATGCTCTCTGCTATTTCACACTCACACTATCTCTGGTCCTTCATTTACCTCTCATTATGGCTTTTGCTCTGACACCCCCTCTGTTGCATGCAACATCTTCACTCACTGGCTCCCCACATCCTGTCATCCTCCCACACTACTAACCCTGCATCTCCTCCACACTGCCTCCTCACTCCCTCTGAACATATCAACACCTTACATGCACCAGCATTAACAGTCATGTCATCCACTTGTGTCTAACCCATTTGCCCCTTTATGTCGTAACAGGAGATGACATCCCACAATAGAGTGGAGTGAAGATGAACTGGTGACAGAGTTCTGGATAGCAGAGTCCTTACCCAGGAGAGGATACTCACCATGCCTGGAAAGGACGTGGACAAGTCCTGCAGGAACACAAAGACATCTGTATCCTGCCAAATGAGTAAGTACTACTTACTAGTAGTAGCACAGAAACACTAACATTCACCAGCGAATTGGTATGCCGCATTGGGCACTGTCTCTATCTAGACAGCTGCTTAGCCCCTGGCAGGAGAAGACCCTGTGCTCTCTGTTATGAGTGGCTTTCTGGACATATTCAGAGATGAGCAAGAATGGCAGGCATTTGGGACACTAAAACTCTTCTTACTGAGAAGCTGAAACGATGCAGCCTGTCTGGCACTGTTTGGCTGTTTCCATTGACAGGTTGGTGGCTGCAGTAGAGAAACAAGACCAGCATCCTCATGGGCACACACCTGCACTCTATCACCCCAGGATTAGTCCCCAAGAGCAAAGCCAGTGGAGAGGAGGCAGAGACCTCTGGTCATGGTCCAGGTACCCCCACCCCTCATATCCTGGAGACAGGATAGTACCAGGAGGCACCTAGCCAGACGAGCCACACACACACACACACAGGTCCCTCAGCAGTGCATACTCAGGAGAATGAAGTGGTTGCTTTATCTCCACCTTATCCGAGCCCCTCCAATCCTTGGAAGTTCTGATTGGGAAGGGTCACCTTGAAAGAGACCTAGGTATCATAAGACCAACATTCCTTGTGACTATCCCAGGCAAGTAATTGAAGGTTAACATGCAGTTGCAGTAAGATATTTGGAAGGCTAATGAAATATTTGCCTTTATTGCAAGAATGTTTGAGTACAGGTGTAATGAAGGCTTGCTTTAATATATGGGAGTTTGGTTGGACCGTGCCTGGAGTGCTGTGTGCAATTTTTGGATCTGTATCTCAAGAAAGGTATTGTTGCCGTAGAGGGAGTACAATGAAGATTCACCGGACTTATTCCCAGATAGTGGGACTATTCCATGAACAGAGATTGGGCAAATTGGGACTGTATTCTCAAGAATTTCAAAGAATGAGACATGATTTCATTGAAATCTATAAAATACTTAAAGGTATAGAAATGGTAGATGCAGACAAGATGTTTCCTTGGCTGGGGAGTCTAGAACCAGGGGACACAATTTAAAAACAAGGTTAATGCCACTCAGGTTCAAAATGAGAAGAATTTGTTTTTACTAAGAGGGTTGTAACCTTTGAAATTCTCAACAACAAAGGGCAGTGGAATCTCAGTTTTTGAGTACATTTAAGGTAGAGATTGATAGATTTCTGATTATCAGTGGTTATGGGGATGGGGTGAGTAAAAAAATATTGAAATATTCAATCAGCCATGATTGTACTGAATGGCATGGCAGGCTCAATGGGCAGAGTGGCATACTACTGTTTCCACATTCCTAAGATAATGCAAGACTCCCTCAGTACTTCACTGAACTGTCATCTTTGAATATGAGCTCAAGCCTTTGGAATGTAAATTTTGCTCTCAGCCATTGGACTCAGAGGTGAGTGTGCAATATATAAAAGTGTGATAAAGATGTCATCATTGCTTTTTGATGTAAGCTAGGTTCAGGCAAACCTTCCTTGTCAATGAATTACATAAGAGGAATTTGTGATATTCGCTCATTCAATAATTATGCTTGTTAAGTAGGAAGTATATTTGGTTTCTGGGTGGTTTCAGTTGAAATGATATTATTTCTAATGTAACTCAAAGATATTCATTGTTTGAAGTCTCGAGGAGTGGGAAGTTATTTTTGGAAATGTTTGTCTAACCAACAGCAACGTAACTCTTTTCAACAGTGATTAAAGAAAGAGCAGTCATGTATATCACAGTACTAAGCATATTAACCTGAAATTGAACAAAGTGACATTGCATTTGTATAGCACCTTTAAAATAGGAATACAACCAAAAGCACATTACAGGAGCATTATAAAACTTGATAACAAGCCATATTAGGGACAAGGACACGTGATCAAAAGCTTGATCAAAAAGATAGAAGGAACATCTTAACGGTAATTAAGAGTTAAATCTAAATAGTTTTTCAAACCTTCCATATGAGTTATTTATTACCAGGCTATTAAATGCCATTCACCAACTTTTAGAATAATTTCTTGGTCAAAATATAAATAATTAGTCCCTAAGGTTTTGGAGTAGATTTGTAGCTCGGGTTGTGGTTGGTCGGGGAGCCAACCAACCACAAATAATTAGTCCACTTGACACCAATGTGATGTCAAAGGCCACATCCAACAAACTTCTTGTGTGCTGATTGATCTTAACAGATATCAAGGCCTTGACGTTCCAGAAGTTCTGTTCCACTGGTGAACTCTACCCATGACCAAACATCTTTTCCACACATCTTCCCAGTGTCCTAATCAATACTGACCCCCTCAACCAATATCACAGAAACATCTTCTGGTTATCATATTACTGCTTGTGGGAACATATTACATGCAAATTGTTTGTTGAGTTTCCCCACATTTCGTTAGTGATTATACTTCAAGAAAAACTTAATTGGCATTCACTTTAGGATATGTTTTGGATGTGAAAGGTGCTGCATAAATCCAAATCTTTCTTTTCTCAAGGTGCAAAAAGGATAGAATTTTACAAAACTTCAGTTTGTTTCCATTGACTTCATTGTGCTGGGAAATAACATAAGCTGCTGCTTCACTAATATCTAAATTATAAAAACATATGGGTGGCACAGTGGTTAGCACTGCTGCCTCACAGTGCCAGGGACCGGGGTTCAATTCCACCCTCGGGCGACTGTCTGTGTGGAGTTTGCCCATTCTCCCTGTGTCTGCATGGGTTTCCTCCGGGTGCTCAGTTTTCCATTTCACAGTCCAAAGATGTCCAAGCTAGGTGGATTGGCCAGGCTAAATTGCCCTTCGTGTTCAGGGATGTGTAGATTTGGTGGGTTATGAGGGATGGGGTCTGGGTGGGATGCTCTGAGGGGCAGTGTGGACTTGTTGGGCCAAAGGGCCTGTTTCCACACTGTAGAGATTCTATAATGATCGATGATGATGAAAAAGTCTGAATCAACTCCATTATATGGAGGCCAACAGTTACAAATCTACCTAGTCAGTCTCTAAATTTAATCATCAGCATCTACAGTTTAAGCAAGCAAAAAAAATAGAAACTGAAGTGAAATCAAAAACATTTTACTTTAAGATTTTATACTTGTTCATTGAGTCATAGAATCCCTAAAGGGTGGAAGCAGGCCATTTAGCCCATCGGGTCCACATTGACCTTTCAAAGAGCATCCCACCCAGACCCACCCCCTCCTACCCTATCCCTGTATGCCCTATGGCTAATCACCTAGCCTGCACAACTCTGGACACGTGAGCAATTTAGCACGGTCAATCCACCTAACCTGAGCAGTTTTAGACTGTGGAAGGAAATCAGAGTACCAGAGGAAACCCATGCAGACATGGTTGTATAAGCTGTATTATTTATTTTGTATTTTTGGTTGTGGACTAAAATGGGGAAAGGATTATTTTAAAACCAAGGATTGTGGAAAGGATTACTGCGCTTTAAAAACAGGTTACCAACACTCATTGTGAGTGCTTGTTATTCATGCAGGAAGGGGAGATTCAATTGCAGAAGAGCTGCAACCAGGAAGTATGTACAAAGTGAGATTCGCCCAGCAAGAATCTGTGGAGTGATAACCAATTCTCGATGACAAAAGCCTTTCACCTGCCAACAATGTTTGGCTCGCAAGTAGCTGAATATCTTGTGGTTATGATTAAGATAGGCAGAAGCCTTTGCATCTCCTGAGAGGAAGGTTATAAAATTATCTCTGCAGTACGAAACAGTTAAAGATGGAAGAAATCCAGATTATTTCCCCTCACTCGTTGCTGTGAGCTGTTGCTTTTAACAAATATGTTAGCCACTTTATGAGTTGTGAACAAATTACTCTAGGCATTTTCCGGCAAGTAAAAGTATCCGGGAAAGAGAGAATTCGCCTAACAAGCCCTGACAAAAGGATCAAGGATCATCTTAGTGAACCTTATTTTTTTATTTATTCATTCGCGGGATGAGGGAATTGCTGGCTAGGCAGTATTTATTGCCCACCCGTAATTGCCCAGAGTCCAGTTAAGAGTCAACCACATTGCTGTTGGTCTGGAATCACATGTAGGCCAGACCACATAAGGATGGCAGTTTCCTTCCCTAAAGGACATTAGTGAACCAGATGGGTGGTGGACCAGGATTGTTGAACTGCTTCCCGATTTTTCCTTCCACCACTCAGAAGACTAATTTTTCTTGTCTCTTCCTGTGTCTGTCTGGATGTGCATGTATAGGGGGAGTTTTATAACTAGTAGACTTAAATGCTGATAGTTCACAGTTGTTTACCTGTAACTTGAATATTTATTTGTAATTTTAAAAAGTAATTCTCGTTAAGTAAAGAAACTGATTTGTATTTTCTGTCAACCTGGGTCTGATATGACAGGTAAATTGGGGAATTTTGCATACTGTTACAATATCTTAAATTTCTGTGATGACTTTAAAAATAGTGAGGCTTGATTTCCACTGAACTATCCAGATGAGAGATGTAATTGGTAGGGAATGGGAGCTGATTTTAACCACTTCTAATAGCATTTCTGAATGTTTCAGGCATCCTGTGTCAGCATCACATCCAGTATAGCAGTGTCAGATGCCAAATAAAGCTCCTTCTACACATCCCCAACAACATAAATCTGTTTTGTTCTTAGCACCAGTATCTCCATTTCACATAGCACATTGCGGCCTCTTCAAGTATGATTGCAATTTCATAAATTTGTGCACAAGGTCAACATTCGCTGCTGGCATGATGGCTAAAATGTGATTCACATAGGACTTTCCCAGCCAGCAGGCAGAGGAGGTTATTTCCCTTTGGCCATCACACAATTCAACTCAAAACCTAAAGGTCAGTATCTAATCCACTGCATCATCCAGTTCCCAAAGAGGCTAAAAATAGTCTTAATTCTTTAAAACTTCAAATTGATGAAACAGGTATTGGTGTCCCATGACTGAAGAGGTAATTTGAAAGAAGTTTTCAAAATTTTGATGGGTTTTTAACAGAGTTACTAAGGAGAAACTTCTCACAGAAAAGTCAGAAAACATAGGACTAAGGTAGTTGAAAACAGAATCAAAGGGAAGATGCGGGAAAAAATAGACGTAATTATGATCTGGAATGCACTGCTTGAAAGAATAGTAGAAGCCAATTTAATATAAACTTTCAAAGGGAGATTGAATTAATACTTGAAAAGGAAATATTGAAGTGCTGTGGAGGAAGTGGGATTAGTTAGATGGCTCTTTCAAAGAGCCTGGATAAGCACAATGGACTGAATGGCCACCTGTGCTGCAAGATTCTAAGAGTACAAAATCCACAACTTGAGGTAATTGCACATTCTAAGATAAGATTACATACATAATCTTACTAAAAGTTAAAAGTTAGAATGGTAGAGTTTCAGACAATATTTAATTTAATTTAATACATTGTCTTGCCCTTATTAGATAAGTAGATCATAAAATCAGAAATAGAAAGTAGAGTCCAAAGCATAATAAGTTAGTCATCACTGAATGAACAAATGAACAAATAAATCATAAACTTTTTTTAGCTATGTATGGTGATACTGGTGTGTGCACTGTTATTATCTGAAGGCAGCAGTATATTAATAGCATAAATGCAAAAATGAATGGTATAGAGAGAGATGTGCCTACAATGATCATGGAACGTAGGACTAAGAAGCAGGAGTAGGCCATTTGGCACCAGAGCCTGCTTCACTATTTGATGATTATGACTGATCAGGCTGTGACCTCAACGCCATTTTCCTACCTATTACCCTTGACCCCCTCAATCAAAATCTACCTAACTCAGTCTTAAATGTGTTCAATGCCTCAGTCTTCAGTCTGGGGCAGATAATTCCACAGACTTTAACGATACTCTGAGAGGAAGTGTTTTGAATGTATGATTGAATCTGTCACATTCTCAGGGCTTTATTTTATACTATGCTTGAAAAAAAAGAGTTAAAAACTTTCCTCACATTTTGTTCCAATTTATTAATAAAATTTGTTTAAAACTTTTACATATGGGTTTTATGTAAAACTTCTTCCTGAGTGGAGTGGTGAAAATTCACTGACCAGCCAATGGACTCACTGCTGGAAGCAGTGAAGGCAAGGACACCCCCATGGATTGATATTGTTAATCACTGTTCCCAAAAGCAACTGATGACAATCATATGAAAATAAATTGTAGAAAGGACCAAAGCTTTGTTTAGAACCCACAGGACCTGTGGTGAAGTTAAGAAAAAGATGTCAGCCCTGAAGAAATCTGCCAAAGTTAATGAATAGTTATCATCGTGGTCCCATGAAATGAAAATGATGTCTGCAAGGCTTCATGATTTATGTGCCTTCAGGTGACTCAGATGGCCAATCCTGCAGCTAAAGGTCTTTGGGCAGTTTAGAGCAATACCATTCTACTACAAGTGTGCATCTAAGGAAAATCATCTGTACCTAGATTGTACCTCTCTCATACTAGAAAATGCCAATTGGTAATATTAGGTTATCTAATGTTGCCAAAGCTTGGGCAAGTGATGAGATTTAGGGTGTATAGTATCACTATAATTATAAATTGCAAATGACCATCAGTATGTAATTCTCAGTTTCTAATTCATTTATGCAGAAAATATGCAACTTTAAATTGTAGCAAATAAAATACAAAGTTTTGTGAATGTATTTAAAGTATTTTAGTAACTTCAACCTTGTGCTTCTAGTACAAGATGATGTTTATAATGTGCTCATTGAAAACAATTCAGGATTATGATCTGTTTTGAAACATCTGTGACGTTATGTAAGTTGAAAGAAGTCAGAAGTGTGTTGGAATGCTTTTGCCTGGGTGGCTGCAGCACCCACAACACTCCAGAAGATTGACACCATATTGGGCAAAGCAGTCCAGTTGATCAGTACCACTATTCACTATCTTAAGTATTCACTCCTTCCATCACTGCTGCTCAGTAGCAACAGTGCGTACCATTCACAAGATACACATCAGCAACTTGCCAAGGCTTCTTTGACAGAACCCTCCTAACCTGTGAGCTCCATCGCCTAGAAGTACAAGAGTTGAAGGATGGGGTAAACATAGGAAAATTATAGTGCAGAAGTCTAAAACTAGGCCCAGAAATGTAAGGGTAGTCACCAATAAATCCAAGAAGGAAACTTCTTTATCCAGAGAATGGTTGGAATGCTGAATTCCCTATCACCAGAAGAGGTTGAGGCAACAACATAGATATGTAAGGGAAAGCTAGATAAACACCTGAGGGAAAAAGGAAAAGTTATGCAGAAAAGGTGGGACTATTTCCTGACTAGCCTCCCCGAAAAGTTTTACTTCTTGTTGGAAGTACTTTAGTTAGGAAATAGATCTTTGAAGTTATTTCATGTGGATAGTGAATATGTAATTACACAATACACAAAAAAACAAAAAAGAACTGCAGATGCTAGAATTCAGAAATTCAGAACAGCTCTCAAGAAGGGGCACTGGGCCCAAAACGTTAACTATGCTTTCTCTCCACAGATTCTGACAGACCTGCTGAGTTTTCCCAGTAATTTCTGTTTTTGTTTGTAATTATACAATGTTCAGTACTATTTATTGTTCCTCCAGTATTTAAGCAGCCCGTGTCCACATGCAGTAAGACCTGGGCAACATTCACACTTGGGTTATAAGTTGTAAGCAACAATCGTGAGAAACAAAGCCACGTTATGACCAACTCCAACAGGAGAGAATCTAATCATCTTCCCATAATATTCATTGCTTAATTCCCCATCATTAAAATCCTGGGGTTTTTCATCAACTTAACTGAACTAGGCACATTATTACGATGGCTGCAAGAGCTGGTCGGAGGCTGGGAATTTTGTGGTGGATAACCCATCTCACTTCCCAAAACCTGGACACCATCTACTAGTCAGGATTATGATGAAATACCCTTCACTTATATGGATGAGTCCAACAATGCTCTAGAAGCTTGACACCATCCAGGACAAACAGCCCACTTGCTTTAAACCTGATTCACCACCTTAAGCATTCACTCCTTCTATAACCAGTGCATTCTAGCTACAAGATACACTGCAGACAATAACTTCTTGGAAAGCACTTCACTTGCTTAGCAGTTCACACCACAGTGTACTTCGCTGCTGCCAGGCTTCATGTATGTGACAAAGGTAATGTAGTAATCGTGGGGAATTAATCTTCATATACAGTGAGAAATCAAATTTCCAGTAATAGTATGAAGGACAAGTTAATGGATTCCATTCAAGATACTTTTCTAAATCCACACACTGAAGGACCAATTAAGGAACAGATTATTTAAAACCCAGAACCGTGAAATGACATAGGATCAATTACTTACCTTGTAGTAAAACAACTTATGGGGATGAATGATCATAAAATGGCTTAATTTTATGTTGGCTTTGCAAGTGACTTAACTAAGTACAAAACCAGGGTCTTAAATCTGAACAAACAAATTATGCACCTGTGGGAAGTGAGTTGGCTAAGGTGGAAACTAAAGTAAAAGCTGATGGTAAATAAGCAACATTAACAAATGTCACGAAAGTATATTCTGCGTTGCACAGCATTATGTTTGATAAGAAATACCGACATGTGATTACATCGATTGATCCATTATCAACAATCAGGATTCATGAGTAACTTGGTGCAGGTACATCTGTTTTCTGCAAAAGTCTTACTGGCAGCTTGAGAAAAGCAACAATAACTGATGCAGCTTTCTTCCTGTGAATTATTCCCATGACGTTTATTCTGTAAATGCAATGGAATATATACTTCATGCGTGGCCCAATCAAAGTAAATATTGGCTGATGTCTTTTGATTGATACCCACTCCTTTAAGACCATCCATAACGCTAGCAGCTTTAATTTTGACCAAATCCCTTTATATTTTCTTTTTTCACTTGGTGTAGTTCTTTCTCTCACATTTCTTTCTGGTCCTTGGTACTTTCCTAACAATGTTCTATTAATGCAAATGTAATTACAGAAGTATAGGGAGCAACATGTCTTCATTAGTGGTAAAATTTCAATAATTTTTATTACTTTTTGACTGTGTACTAATTATGACTTTAATGCAGTTTATGTGCAGAATTTTGAGGTGAAAAGATAAATCTGTATGGGAAAATATAAACTGATCATACATGGTTAATAAAATGGAAATAGATGCTACTAAATGAATGAAATTACTGTCTTGGTATTTGATTTTATTTTTATAGTATTAGTACGTTTCCTCAAGCATAAGGACACTAATCCATCTCTACATACAGTATGATACATGAGCGTGTACTGGAGAAAAATAGAAGTTCAGACACTGAAGGAGACCATTCAGCCCAATATGTTTGTGCCAGCCAAGTTCCCCATCTTAATCACACTTTCTAGCTTGTGGCCCACAGTTCTGTAGGTTATGACCCATCAAATGCATATTTTTAATGTACAGTTATGGTGTTTGCCTCCACCAACCTGAAGGGCAATATGCTGTAGACCTTCATCACCCTCTGGTCAAAGAAGACTCTTAACTCTCTTCTAGTTCTTCTCCCAATTAAACCTATGTCCCAGAAATAGCTGCACAGAGGTCAGTATCCTGTCACCAAATCACTCTTTATTTACATGTGCATAGTTCATAGACTCTGATCAGCCAGCTCAGAGCCAGTCCTAGAATGAGGAGACGCTCTGAATCTGCTGTTTATATCTGTCAACCAGACCTCCCTGATTGGCCCAGGTTAACAGCCCCAATTAAGGATCTCATAGATAAAGAGAACCACGTGGCCCTCGTTCCAATCGCTACAGTGCTCTTGTTTATTGATCTGTCTGTTAAGGTCAATAGTTTCTTCCTATTTACCCTGTCTAGGTTCCTTACAATTATGTATGCCTCAATTGAATCTTTTGTGAGTCTCCGCTCTTCCAAAGAAAACAACTCCAATCCATCATTATTTTCTTCATAACTAAAGTTCTGTATTCCTAGCAATATCATTATTAATCCTGTCTAAAGAAGGGTCACTGGAGTTGAAAGGCTAATTCTGTTTTCTTTCCATAAACGCACCAGACCTGCAGAGTTCCACCAGCAATTTCTGATTTTTTTTTCATATTTCCAGCTGTTGTAGTTCTTGGGTTTATGTTTTTGTTGTTAATCTACGTCTGTATCCTTTCTAGTGTAATCATACCCATCCTGTAATGTGAATTCTGTATGCAGCACTCTAGTGCAGATAAACTAATATTTTATACAGTTATAGCAGCAGTGCTCGCTGTGAAATGTTTCGATTTACTGAGATGTAAGCGGATAGTTTCTCTTCGGTCTTCTATTGTGAGCAGTTCTGATGCAGCTGCATCAGCTCTAGGGGTCTACCAAAAGATTAATCTTCAGCCAAAGCATCAGATGTGCATTCTGCTATCACTCATGTATGGGATTTGGCATATCTCAAGAAATTTCAGATGCAACTGCTATCCATTAAGGCTTTTTGGTGTTGTGATGTTACCAGTTGCTATGGTCGCAAATTTACCAAGAGCCCATGAGAAATAGCCTTTGCAGGCCAATGTCAGTGCTGGAAATGGCTGTGATCCTCTTGGGATAAAAATTAATTTGCATGCCCAGAAGCTAGTTATTTTGATAAGAAGATTTACTTAGTTTATAGATGAGCTAAATTCCTTCCTGTTTTAAATCCTAATTCCATTGCTCAAAGGCGGATTTCTTTACAAGTTGATCAAGAAACTGACTACTTTGCTAAACAATAGATCCCTTAATCCTGAGAAGCTCATCCCATAATACTGAGCAACAGAACCCAATGCTAACTGATATCCTGATCTTATTTGAACAGCTGATTACCCTTAGCAACTAAACCTTAAATGCTGAGATGATTCCTTTGATCAACTAATTGTTTTTGCTAAGATAGGCCTATTTTACAGGGAGGCGCTTCCTTTTTAAGCATAATACTCAGGCAGGTCTGGCAGCATTTGTGATGAAGTGGGTAAAGACTTCACAGCTGATGTGAGAAATGTTTTTTTCCAAACGTGTTTTAAATTTTAGACTTCCAGCATCTGTAGTATTTTGCTTTTATTTTCCCTTTCCTAAGCAAACCTGATGCCTCCATTCTTTTGTTAAGGAAATTATAATTCACAGAATCACTGACTGTTTTAATTGGTAAGGAGTGATGATTGAGTGTTCCCTCAGCTAACCCCCCTATCTGTTTCATAAATTGAAACAAAAGCAAAATGATGCAGATGCTGGAAATCTGAAATAACAAAAAAAAATGCTGGAGGCCAGGTGATACCTGTGGGGGAAGAAACAGAATTGTTCAAGTCAATGATCTTCTGTAAGCACAGGAACAATAAATGTAGGTTTTAAAAAAGTGGAAGTTGGTAAGAAAAACGAAAGTGGGAGTTTATGATGACTTGGGTAAGGGTGTTTAAATCACAAAAGAAGGGTTTGTGCTGCAAAGCCAAAGAAGTGGTAATGTAACAGATAAAAGAAAGAGAATGGCAGAATAATTAACAGCTGCTGATTGAAACCAAATAAAAGTAAAATGCTAGAAAAACTCAGTAGGTCTGACAGCATCTATGGAGAAAGAAACAGAA
>NC_063334.1:29895495-29896721 GCF_021869965.1 Rhincodon typus
AAACGTCAGCTTTCCTGCTCCTCTGATGCTGCTTGGCCTGCTGTGTTTATCCAGCTCTACACCTTGTTATCTCAGAAATAATATTGTATTTGTTTCAAAATTAATATTGAGTCTGACATGACTCATCTCTACCCACAGATGCTTCCAGACCAGCTGGGTTTCTTTAGCATTTATTTTCCAAATTTTCAGCATTCATAGTACTTTGTTTTTACCAAAGATAAAAAAAAATTTAGGGACTCGTGTCACAGTGATAGTATCCACACCTCTGAACCATGAAGCTTGGGTTCAAGTCTCACCAGCTCCCAAAGTGTGTAACAACATTTGAGCAGGTTGATTAGAAAATACCTAAAGAATACTTAAACCAAAACCTGCAAAGAAAACTGAAACTAAGTGCAGTATTTCTAACATTTTATGTTGTTATCATTAGGGACATTACATTCCTTCAGTGGATGATTGACTATCAAAGGAGTAAGGTCTGGTTCTGCTATCAGTTATGGCATCTTTAAGGTGCCTTAAAGGACAGGGTTTTTAAAGAGTCCCTCCTCAGGTGATGGGATCAACAGGGTCTCCCTAAATGGGATTACTTGAAAAGCATGGGCTTTGTGAGGGTTCCTTGGGGCTAGGTCTGCCAGGGTCACTTAGACGCCAGGCTTTGTACAAATCCCTCAGAAGGTGAAGTCTGAGAAGGATTTCCTAGGTTGGGCAGAGACTGTCAGAGATACTCTTTGAGAGTGAGTTCTGTGAGGTACTTCCTCAGTGGTGATGTGTGAAGCATTCCCCAAGAGGACAGGGTCTCTGAGGGAAACAGTCAGGAGGTAGGGTCTGTAAGGGACTCCTTCATGGGTGGAGTCTTTGTGGGACTCCCACCAGGGCAGGGTCTGTAAGGGTCTCCCTCAGCAGGTAGAGTGAGGTACACCTTCCAGGACAAGGTCTGTAAGGGATTCCTGCAGAAGGTGGAGTCTATGGAATTAGGTCTGTGATGGGTCCTCTCAGGGGTCAGGGTCTGAGGGACCCCGTTGAAGGGAGGCAGGGTCTGAAAGGTACTCCTTCGGATGACAGGTCTTTGAAGGACCCCTTAGGGGAAGGCTGGGTCTGTGACAGCCTCCTTCATGGACTGGAGTCTGAGGCACACGCTCCAGGGCAGACTTGTGAAAACTTGTTTAGAGTTAGAATCTGCGAGGGATTCTCTCAGGTGGGAGCAGGATCTGTAAGCAAGTCCCTCAGGA
>NC_063334.1:29896821-29953705 GCF_021869965.1 Rhincodon typus
TGTAAGCAAGTCCCTCAGGAACTGGCGTCTAAGAGGGCTCCTTCCTGTTGTTTCCGGCTGGGGGTGGGGGCGCGGCCGGGTCTCGGGGAGAGGGGGCGGAGTCTGGACCCCGGCCTTTTGGGGGAGGGGCTGACCGGACCGAAGAGGCGGATCCTGCAACTGAGTCAGAGCCGTACTGGGACTGAGAGAGGGAGAGGGAGTGTGACCGGGGAGGGAAACTGTTCAGAGTGAGTCACCGTCCCGGGAGAGAGAGAGAGAGAGAGAGAGAGAGGTTGGCCGGCGGGGTACAGTGGAATGGCGGTGCTGGAACTCGCTCTGCAGGGTCTCTCCGTTTTCGGCCTGATCCTGTTTGTCATCCTGTGGTTGATGCACTTCATGTCCATCGTCTACGGGTAAGAGGAGGGCGAATTGGGGTGGGAGTTTTTGTTTGTGGGGAGGACGGGGGTCATTTATCCCTATCTCTCACCATTTGCCGATAGGTTAGAGTTAGTTTAACTGTTGAGGATTCAGCGCGAGTCCGGCCTGCCGGCCTCGGCCGCTCAGCTTTTATAATGAAACATTTTAACTTTATTTTCGGTGTCTGACTGAATCGGGGCCTAGTGCGCATCAGGGTTACTTTGGACCTTGTATTTATTTTAATATGTCCCCCACTCCTACCCCCTTGGGTGGGAAGGGATTCTGTTTAATTATATACTATTTGTTTCCCTTAATGCCGATCTCTCCCTTTGAGATGAAGCGAGTCCTCGATTGTCCTTGGTTGTTTATCGTAACAAAAAAGCCCATTTCCTTCTGTTCTATTTTGCTTAAAAAATCTTTTGAAATCTTATCACTTAATTATTTGAACACATCGATGCTTGAAATAGACAAGTGTGTATGTTTTCACGTTCTCTTCTCAATTACACTTCATTTTTTTTTTCGAAATAGGGCAGTCGAAATGTATCATCTAGGTTTAAACGTTTCTGAAAATCAATCAGAATATTTAAAAAGTGTAATCAGTACGGGTTAAACTGAACTTGAATGAAACCTCTTAATAATAAAAGCATAGTCCAGATGATAGTGTGCGAAACCCTTTTAGCCTAAAAGAGATGCAGCCCGGTGTCATAAACTGTATTAAAATACGTCTTTGCGTATAGTAATATTATGATGGAAATGATGCAAACTCTTCTCCCTCCCCCACCCCAACTCCATCATAAAGCAGTTTTACCTTTGTTTCTTTCCATCATCGTCTGCGCCTTTTAGGAAACAGCATTGATCTTTTTCTTGTTTGTAAGTAATTGACAAAAGATAAAATAGCATCGTTTTAACAAGTATTGATGGAGGATGGTTTGTTCATGTGGCCCAAAAGGATACAATTCAGGAAAGGTCATGTCTGGCACTGAGCTTATCAATGTGAAATGTATTTTTTAAACTCTCCCAGTCTGTCGATGAAAAATGGATCTTTAGCGGAGGTGAAACAATTAGTCTGTAAACATGCCCTTTTTTTAAAAAAAAAAGTGCTTTAAATCACCACTGAAGTCCTATTCTGTAGGAAAATGAGAAAGCAAAATAATTTTGGGCAGCAATTTTCTTGGTGTGCAGTATAGATGCTCAGGACATTTGTGTTCAAATCCCAATCTGTGATGAAGGACCTGATCTTAATCAGAATGGCATTATGGAACTGAGTGCCTCTTCTTTAACTCGAGGAAAATTGCATAGTGTTTCAGCTTCTGATTTTGTTATCAAATAAACTGTATTGAAAGTAAGTTTTTGGATATTGAGCTCAGCAGCGATGCACCACAATTGAATAATTTGATTTTTTAATATGCAGGTGTGGTAAATGAGTGCTCATGGGGTTGGCACTGCAAAAAGGAGTTGCTGCCCATTAACGGAAGGAATTTCACTGGAAAGGGGTATGTTTGGAAACTCAAGAGGACATGCCCTTTCACCTCATTGCCGATTTCATGCCTACTTCCCAGTGTCCTACAATGCATTCAGCTGCTTGATATTCTGGAATTTGCCCCATTTACATTACAGGTGATATTTAGGACAACCAAGTACAAAACAAAATATGTAGCAGTTAAAATGTCACGACAATCCCTTTAACCCTTCTGGTCATTTTACTTCCCTATGGTTCCCTTAGGGAAAGAAAAACTACAGTTACTATTTATTCTTCACTGGTAGGGCTATCTCAAGCCAACTCTTAATCTAGTAGCCTGCCCCCGAAGGTTGTGCATGGCCTCTGCTTTCTTGCAGAGCTGTCACTGAAGTTTGAGCTTCACTAATAGAAGAACGCTGGTAGAATTGCAGTGGTGGCTTTTGAGTGTCATAGTCTGTGTGTAAATGTGTTAATATTGTGAAAGTACTGCTAATGTTATATCTTGTTCATGGAATTTGTTTTATTGAAGTGCACTGCACCACACGCCAACTGATGCTGTAAATTTTGGTCAAATGAGATTTGTTAACTCTTTTCTGTTATCAAATAGGCTTTTTCAGCACCTCATTTTTTTTTTCAAAATATACTTTGCTCACAAAGTAGCTAAAAGCACAATTCAAATTAGACATTACAGAAGTGCAATGTTATTCCAGTTTTCTCCATTGAGTATGTTGCACTGTTGGGTATCTCAGTACAGTTGCAATACATGTTACACTTATTATATTCATTCAATGCCAAACATGCAGCCTGAAGGATTCTCCATGCATTATTTGTCCCTTGATGCCTAATGGCTGAAAGTTCTCGGTCAGTGGCCTTTTGTCACTGTGGCTTTGCGGTGGCACATCTATCTATTCCTTTTATATGTTCCTGTGTAAACTTTGTCAATTGCAACTTTGTACTAGTCTGTGAATTCAGCTGATCCTTAATCATTTGTTAGTCCACATAACTGTGGCTATAGTGCACTAAATCACTAATTTGAAGGGAATTTGCTATAAGTATTTAACCTTTTTAAACTAAAGTTAAATGTTTTATAAAGTTGCATTGAGGCATTTTGCAGCCTGTGTGACCAAATACATAGTTTAATGTGCCATATCAGGGTAGCAAATTTCCCCGCCCCCATTCTCTTTCAAATGTCCCTCAAAACTACATTTTTGGATTTTAAAAAACGGACATTGCACTTATTGAAGGTTCCTGTTTTAGAAACTGTGACCTGACTTACAGAAAGTCTCCAAGGTTTCTGCGGCTAAAAGTTACTCCCCTCAAGTCCTTGGCTTCATTTGCAATATCTCATAAATTAGGTGGGCAAACAGGAGGCTGGAAAAACACAGGAAGCCAGGCAGCATCTGGAGGAAAGGAGAAGTTTCGGCTATTACCCTTCAGGACCCAAAACATTGACTTCTCCTTTTTTCCAGATGCTGCCTGGCTTGCTGTGTTCTTCCAGCCTCCTGTTTGTCTACCTTGGATTCCAGTATCTTCAATGTTTTTTTTGTTTCTAATCTCGTAAATTATACTGTCCAAGGTAATGAGGGATAAGATTTCAGCCAAACGTCTGCAGATCCATTCATACTTTTGGATCTTCCATGTGACTTGTCATATGATGTAAAATTGTTAATGTAGGAAAAAGGAATTGGGTTTTCCTTTTTTACGAGCAACCCAGGGATTCACTTCCGCTGTGTTTTGTGAGAACTGGAGTGACTAATTTTTTTTATATTGACTGTAAAAGATTTTCGTTAAAGTCATAACTAATACACCATATTATTTTGATTTCTGCAACTAAATAGCCTCACTTGAATAAAATTGCTATTTTTGCTTATCATCTGGGCATAATCCATGCAGTTGTCATTGCAGGGTGTATGCTTCCTCTCCCCTGAGGTAAAATTGCTCCATTGCCCTCCTGAGAACAGGCACAAATTTTAATTGAGGGCAGGTGGAGGTTTAAATCCCTTGAAGGCTAAATTTTGTGTTCAGTTCCAACAGCACAGACTTGTTTTTACAAGTAAATTTAAATTACAAGATTTGATTCTTTTTCAAAACAGTTTTTCATTTGAAAAACACTGATCATTCGAAATATACACAAAAAGCAAGTTCCAAATCCTAATGGTTCTTGACTTAACCGTATGCAATCTTTCATGAAATATGCTTTTGTAGTGATCATCTGTCAGGTTGTGTTCCACACTTCAAAGACCATAAACAATGCTGTTTAAATTGTGTTTATTTTAATAAGAGGTAAATATTCATGCCATTGGATCTGAATATCTCGTAATACAACTGAAGAGAGTGGAAGTAAAATAGTTCAACCAAAGAACTATCTGGAAACAGTAAATTGAGCTTTATTCCATGTATAGTTTTGCTCACTTCAACCAAGTGTTGCTCATCTATGACTCATGACAATTTAATTCTATGGTAGTAGCAATCTTGAAGCATTCAGTGTCATTGTATTCCGCCTTGTTCGCAGTTTTTCGTTTGTACAGTGTAATTTCTAATGGTTTTCCTCTGGGATTAGATGCTTTTCAAGAAGTATACTTATGGATGGTTGGCCCACACCAACAGTGTGGTTTCAATTTCTGCACTGGCTGAAGTCATCATTAAGTCCCTACATTCTCATCTCGCTGCTCACGAGTCATGGTGACTCTCAGGTTAAACTCTAAGAGCCGCCTATGGTCCTGAAAGTATGTGATATGCCTTCTGCATCGTGTGCCTGCAATTACCTAGGTTTCCATATTGTGTGTTTATTTGTAGCACATTGCTTTTTCTTTACATTTCTTACTTAAAAGCTGTCTCCTTTCTCCCCAATTAATATTCCTTCCATTTGATACTTTTATGTTGACTGCTTTTAAAAACATAAGATTCATAATTAAGTGAAATTGCTCTTTGTTACTTTGACATTTACAAATATTTGGAGACCAACCGGAAGTGGCTAACCGGGAATAGACCAATCAAAAACAAAATATCGAGTTTAGAGCAATGCTATTCATAAAAATCAGGACATGATCATGATGGTTCTGAGTTTTTCCCTACCCTGGAGCAATTCTAATCCAGGCCCTACATGTAAAACTGTTTCACCCCTATCAAAGAAGTCTAGATGGTTCTGGTTTCTGGTTGTCTGCCTCTCAGTTTGTGATTTCAGACTGCTTTTGCATTTGTGGGCTGCAGTCAAAGCTGAAAAGCATAGCCACCCCTTTACAATGGAATGGAAAGACAACTGCACTTCATTGAATATTGGCTATCAGTGCTTGCTGTCCATGTTACAGTCCTGTCCTTTTCTAACTTGCCATGTGCAATATCATGGAAATTCCCCTAATAGTGTCCTTGATTTTAATCACTCCACCCTTGAAGACTTTGCAATCAGCTGGCATGTCCTTAGCTCTGAAAATCTTTCACCAAAACTTTTCACCTGTCTTTACTTCTATTAAGATGGTCTTAATATCCACCTGTTTTGTGCATCCTAATTTTTATTATAAATTGGCATCAAATTTTGTTTGATTTAATGTGGTTGTGATACCTTGTTCCTATGTTAGTAGATATGAAAAGCAAAATGTGTTTGATACAGCTGTTAGATATTTTTGAATTTGTAACCAGTGGAGTAGCAGGAGGGAAGGATGTACAGGGAGTGCAACAGAATTTTAGTGTATTAAGAGGGCCTGGTCCTACTGAGGGGTAAGTGAGAGCACTGGCCTTTATTTCTTCTAAAGGTCAGAAGAATGAGAAATTATCTCTATGAAATGTGTAAAATTCTTATGGAGCTTTATAGGGTAGACTGAGAGGCTGAGAGCGGTGGATGTTCAGTTGTTGAGTGCACTCTAGACATATATTTTAGAATATTAAGGGATTTAAGGAGTATGTAGCTGGTGCAGAAAGGTGGAGTCACAGAGCCATACAGCATGGAAACTGACTCTTCGGTTCAACTACGCTGACCATGTTCCCAACTGAAACTTGCCGGCATTTGGCCCATGTCCCTCCAAATCTTTCCTTTTCATGTACTTATCCAAATGTCTTTTAAACGTTGTAACTGTACCTGCATCTACCACTTCCTCAGCCAGTTCATTCCACACACTGAACCAGACTAAAAGAAGATTCCCCTCATGTTCTTTTTAAATCTCTCTCCTCTCGACTTAAAAATATACCCCTTAGTTTTAAGCTCTCCTGCCTTAGGGAAAAGATCTTTGCTAATCACCTTATCTATGTCCCTTTTGATTTTATAAACCTCTATAACACCACCCCTCAACCTCTTAATCTCCAGTGGGAAAAGTCCTAGCTTATCTAGCTTATTTTTATAACTCAAACCGTCCATTCCAGGCAACATCCTGGTAAATCTTTTCCGAACCCCCTCGATTAATAATATCCTTCCTGTAATACTGTGACCAGAACGGCACGCTGTACTCTAGAAGAGGTCTCACCAATGTCCTGTACAACCTCAATGTGACATTCCAACTCCTATACTAAAAGGTCTGAGCAATGAAGGCAAGCTTGCTAAATGTCTTCTTAACCACCTTATGTACCTGTGATGCAAATTTCAAAGAATTATGCATCTGAATCCCTAGATCTCTCTGTTTTACAACACTACCCAGGGCCCTACCATCAATTTTAGAAGTCCTGTCCTTGTTTGTTTAACCAAAATGCACTACCTTGCATTTATCCAAATTAAACTCCATTTTCCACTCCTCAATCAATTGACCCAATTGATCAAGACCTCTTTGTAATCTTAAATAACCTTCTTCACTGTCTCCTATACCACCAGTTTTGGTGTCATTCACAAACTTACTAATTATCCCTCATATATTCTCATCCAAATCACTTATATAAAAAAGGAAAATCAGGGCACCTAGTACTGATGTCTGTGAAACACCACTGACCACAGGCCTCCAATCCAAAAAAACAACTTTCCACCACCACCCTGTCTTCCACCATAAGCCAATTTTGTATCCAACTGACAAGCTCACACTGAATCCCATGTTATCTACCTTTACTAATTAGTCTATTATGCGGAGCTTTATCAAAGGCCTTAATGCTGAAAGCAAGACCAATGAAGAGGACGGAGAAGTTGTTTCTGGGCATCTGGATACCAGTTGCCATCCATTGGGGTTGGGTCTTCAGGAGCAGGGCTTTGATACTGGTAAACAGTTTCATGCAAGACACCCACATTGGTCCAGTGTGACCTCCCATTTGATTGCTAGCATTTGGTGTAGGTATCCCTGGTGAAAGCTCTCTAGGATCTTAATATGACATTGGTGGACAGTCCAGATTTCACTACAGTACAGGAAGTTTATCAACACGACAACCTTATGGACCAGGATCTTTTTTGACTTCCGCAGGGTTCTGTCATCAAAAGCAGTGCTAGTACTGTTGACTCTGTGCTGAATCTTTTCATTGGTGGTAGCTCCTCAGGAGATGAAATGTTGCATGTACTCCAGAGCCAGCCCATCAATATCGATGATACGGGATATGCTTAACTAGCCCCGGAAAGATTGATGGAAAATCTTTGTCCTGTCCTGTGCAGAGTGACCATCATGCAGTAGTCATCTGCACACTCAAGGCTGTGAATACCCAAAGTGTGAGCTTTGTTTTCACCCGGTAGCAACCAAAATTAATACCAGATGCTGACACCAGGTGGTAGGTCATCCCGGATGAAGTGGATAAGGATGCTCCGGGAGATGATGATCAAGGTGGGGGTGGTCACACAATGTGGTTTGATCCTAGTGTGGATGTAAAAGGTCTCAGTTTCAGATCCTCTGCAATGGCAGATGTATTGTTACACTATAGTCTCAGGATTGTGACAACTTCAGTGGACATCAAGCAGTGGAGGATGATCCATAGAGCTTCATGATTTGGAGAATCAAATACTTTGGTCAAGTCAGTGAAGGGGAGCAACAATTCTAGATTTTGCTCTTGACATTTTTTCCTGGATCTGCCTAGCCACGAAGACCAAGTCTGCAGTGGTTTGGAATAGTCAGAAACCACACTGCGTTTCTGGAACAAATCCCTGGGTGAGCATGTGGGCCAGATCTGGGCTGCAGTGGACAGAAGGGAGTTCCTTCTACAGATACCAGATTCACTAGAATGATGAAAAGGTTGAAAAGGTCTAAAATTTGAGGATAGGGCACATTATCTGGCTTGTTTCTTTAGAAGGTGAAAGGATAATTTGATCGGGCTGACTGAAGTTGTAAAGTGAGAGAAATAATTTCATGACATGGGGGGAGAAAGAGGAAAAAAGAGCAAAAAGGAAAGATCACGAGAAAAGAAAGACCAACAGGAAGGAGAGAGAGAGAAAGAAAAGAAAAAAAATAGAGACAGAAAGAAAGAGAGAGAGTCCAGAAGAGAAGGGGGCAGTAACATAAAATTATAACCAAGCCATTGAAGAAAGTCAGGAAGCATTTCTTCTAAGGGATATGGAAATCTGTAACTCTCTCTCAGCACAGTTAAAACCCAGCCTCCAAAGCTTTTTTTTTGAAGATAAGAGTTTTGTGTATAATGGTATCAATGGTCAAAGAGAAAACGTGGATGCAAGTGCTAGAGATCAGCCAAAATGCTAACTGAATAGTGGAGCAGATGAGGGTCTGATGAAATCCTCCTGTTCCTATGAGGCAATAAAATCTTCCCCTCATCATCTAATCATTCAGCAGAAGGTAATTTCAAATCATTAATGCAATTATACAAATGGAAAATGGCTGATAGAAGAGGCTCCTGTCTCTGGGGTCACTTTACCTCTATTGTTGATGCCATGTAGCCGGCACACATTTCTGCAAAGTCGTGACTCAACACTCCATAATACAACCTGTAAAATAACAGCGATACTCCAAAGTCCATTCCATCTTCTGACTTTATTGTAAATAATAAGTGGAGTAGAGATAGAAGTTTTGCCATGATCTTATTGAATGGCTGAGGCAGCTTGAATTGCCAAATGACCAACTTACATACCCATTTCTTCTGTTTTCATGTTCTTCTGTCAAAGGCACCAAATAAATCCATGTTGTCATATTTGAATCTGCAAGTAAGGGTAACGTTTCAAAAATCTGTTTTCTGTTGTCACATTTATAGAAGCGGGTTAGATGGAAAAGAATATAGAGAAAAACGGGTGTCCTGGCTTAGGAGAGGGTAATGGTTTGGTTTCATGGGAAAATGTAGCCGAACTAGTGGTCATGACCTCTGACAAAGTCCAGGAAGATCAAGAACCAAGGTGATCTAATCAAGGAAGACATTTGATGTGGAGAAAAGAAGCTAAGTTTTTTTTTGCCTTCCAGGATGAGTCCTTAGTGGTGGAATTATTTTGTTAGTGGAGTGTGAATTTGAATGACAAAATATGGTAGTGTATGACTGAGCTATTTCTGAGCTAGTTGTGCACACATTGACTATCATGGTCTTGGAGATATACTTTAGGATATACCAGTGAATAACAAGGAGGGGTGAGAATAAAGGCCTTACTGGAAAATAAGGAAAACAAAAATCAAGTGATATGAGGCTGGCTCTGCAGTTATGAGGCTGCATAGTTTTGACAATTAGAAATCTAAAGACTAGGCAGTTGAATGTTTGAAAGTGCATTTGTAAATATTTTGTGTATTGGGTGGGCATGGGAGTGTTTCATATTTAATATATGAATTAGAAACGGGACTAGATAGATAATTCTGCCTCTCAGGTTGGCTCCACACCTCAGTAAGGTCTTTCGTGCCTACCCACGTTAGTTAAGAATCTGCCTAATTCAGCCTTAATGACATTGACTGATCTCCACTGCTTTCTGTTGAAATATGTTTCATAAACTTGCAATCCCTGAAGAAAAAAAGTTTCCATCTTAAATAGGAGATCCATTTTTAGATTGTGCAGGAGACTGGAACAAGTGAATTCAGTGTAAAATATCATCTCCGCATCCGTTCTGTAGTCCTCTCATAAAATCATATTCTTCTAAACTCCAATGGTTACAGGCTCAGTGTACCCAAATTCATCACACAGGTTAATCCCTTCATCCTAGGAATCACTCATCTGAATTTTTCAGAACTGCTAATGCAATTATGTCATTCCTTAAATAAGGAACTAAAACTGCACTGTATTCCTGATGAGGGGTTCTTATCCTTGCCTTGTACAAATGGAACAAACCATCCCTACTCTTTTTGTTCCATTTCTCTTGGAATGAACAATATTCAGTTTGCCACTTGCTGAACCCACGTGCTTGTGCTATGTGGTTAGATAGGTGCAAAAGGTAAGAGGTTGGGAGCAGATGAGGGATATGAATAATGCTGAGATGGCCTTGTCAGTGATTGTGATTAAGGCCAAGGGGAGTGAATTAAGAAGAACATATGGGAGTCCTGGATTTATGAACTTTTGACTTCCAATTGCTCATACTTAACATCATGATCCCATGCAGTGATGTAATTTTAAATATCTTACAAATGAACATTTCCTGTACTTATGAAGAGCTGCTTTATATTGTGTTGCATCGTATTCCGACTTGCGTGCAAATCAACTTGTGAATTGATTCACAATGGGAATGGAATCTGTTCGTAACCTGGGAACTGCATATACAGGGAATAAGATGAAGCTTTGAAATTGCCCAGACCGAATTCCACATCGACTCAATGGGCAAGAAAGCTCAACAACACCTCTACTTCCTCAGGAGGCTAAGGACATTTGGCATGTCCACAAAGACACTTATAAATCTGAAAACGTCAGCTTCCTTGCTCCTCTGATGCTGCCTGGCCTGCTGTGTTCCTCCAGCTCCACACCTTGTTATAAAAATTTGAGTGTCTTTGTGGACATGCCAAATGACCTTAGCCTCCTGAGGAAGTAGAGGTGTTGTTGAGCTTATTTGACCATTGAGTCGATGTGGAATTCGGTCTGGGCAATTTCAAAGCTCCATCTTATTCCCTGTATAAGCTCCACTCCAGCATCAGCAGTTCATACTATCTACAAATTTTTATAGATGCACTATAGGATGCATAACAGTGTGGTATGGCAACTGCTCTTCGCAAAACTACATGAAACTACAGAGAGTCATGAACACAGCCCAATTCAGCCTTCCATCCATTGACTCCATCCGCAGTTCCCACTGACTAATCAAAGGCCATTCCCATCCTGGTTATACTCTCTTCTACTCTCTTCCAATAGGCAGAAGATAAAAAAGTTTGAATGCATGTACGAACAGATTGAAGAACAACTTCTTCCCTGTTGTTACCGGACTTTTGAACAGACATCTTAAATGTTAATGTTGATCTCTCTCTGTGCACCTCTGCAGCTATAACACTGTATTCTGCACTCTGTTCTGCTACCCTGATGCACTTTGTATGGTACGATCTGCTGTATAGCACACAAAACAACACGTTTCACTGTATCTCAGTGCATGTGACAATAATAGATCAAACTCAAACTCAAACTCTAACTCCAAATGAGGCAAGAAAATTGTAGTGAAAAGCTTGAAGGATTGGTGGGGGTTGGGGGATATGTGGAGAATACTGTTGTAGACTTAGTCTTGATTAACTCTAGAGAGCTAAATGAGCTTCTGTGGCATGATGTTTTATTTCACTTTTGGATTTAGTCTCCAAATAGCCTTTGATAATCAGCCTCTCCATATATTGTGATACTGAATATGAATATCTGAGCGTGTGCTACAAGGTTGTATCCTAATTGAGTTCAGTAGAAGTACTGCACATAAATTGTTAAAGATCAGATGTGTTATAAATGTTTGTCTAGCTTTGAGACTTTTTAGATTCCAGGCTTTGTGTCTGTTTCCTGCGTGGAACTTCACGTTAGAGTTTTGTTGAAAAAAAATCATTTCAGTGCATTGTTTAATGACCTTCACAGATTTTTGATTGGGTAATTACAATTGCACAAGTTGTATATAAGTTTATTACAGCATTTGTAGAAAATCTGTCTGGCACTTTGTATTCATCTATATTGCAATGGGACTGTTTGTATTATGTTGCTTTGATATACTGTTTCATGCAAAGTTGGTAGAATGTTGCCCAAAACCAAATATTCAATAATCAGGAAAATCTGAGATTGTCTAATGAGATTATAAACAGTAAGCATGTTAATAGTTTCAATAATCAAACATAGTCTCATGCTAAAGAATTGTAATTGGTGCGTGTGAGAGTGTTAACAATTTGGATACTAGAACAGCAAAAGAGAACTAACAGTGAATAAAATAACTTTTTTACTCCCTCAGAATCCACTATTTCTATTTTACATGAAATGTGCAAAAATATTTGCACAGAACTACATATCTTTAAATATTTTGAAAGCTTTTTCAGTACTTACAATGAGGGGTATTCTCAGAGCATGTGGCCATGTATTTAATGAAAAGACATTACCTATTGTAAAATTCCTATTTGTCTGCGAGAGAAAAAAAGACTAGTATGTGTTTTTTTTTTGTTATTGGGCCTTACCATTGCTCTTCATCTTCCTTTGTTTAAAATCTGTTAATATTGTTAAGTTAATGGTATTAACGTTTACATTTATCTGTATGACCCTCCCCCTGCTGTTCTGCACTTTCTCTGTATTCTTGCAATGTGCCAGTTGTTTTCAACAGAGGGGTCAGGAAAATAATATTGGACTGCTATAATTGTCTGAGTTTGCAGGGTGGAGGGATATAAGGAGGAGCGAGAGTAGGTCATAAGGAATGGAGGATGTATGTCTTCTTGTTAACTTTCATTTGAAGAAAGTTAAGTTGTACTGTCAATGATTGGGTTAACCTGAATGGGTATATGAATAGGAAGGGTATAGAGGGATATGGGCCAAATGCTGGAAATGGGACTAGATTAATTTAGGATATCTGGTCAGCATGGGTGAGTTGGACCAAAGGGTCTCTTTCCATGCTGCTTAATTCTTTGACTCTATACCACTGTGACCATAAAGTACATCCGGTCCCACTGGCAAGATAGATACATCAGGTAACATAGTGGTATTCAGTGAGGAGTCTTCACATTGACTCATGGTATTAGGTCAGGCATAGGAAAAGCAACCTCCTGTTGGTTACCACTTACAGGCTCCCCTTTCAGCTGATGAATCAGTACTCCTGCATTTTGAACACAGATTGATGGTGCCCAGAGCACAGATTGTGTCCTGGATTGGAGATCTTAATGTTCGTGATGTCTCGGTAGCACTACTACTGACTGAGCCAGCCAAATCCTAAAAGACTTGGCTGCTAGACTGGTTCTGCAGTAGATGGTGAAGAGACCAACTAAAGGATGACGCCTACTTGACCTTGTCTTCACTAATCTATTTGTTGCAGATACATTTGTCAATGACTATATTAGGAGGCGTGGTGGTCCTTGTAGAGACAATATCTTGTCTTTGCATTGAGGATACCTTTCACTGTGCTGAGTGGGACAGACCAAGCAACTCAAAACTTGGCATCCATGACACACTAAGCCATCGTCACTAGCATCATTGTATTCAACCACAGTCCATAATTCGTGGCCAGGCGTGTTCCCATTTCATCAGTGCAGTCAAACTAGGTGATCAGTTCTGTATCAATGAAGAGTGCTAGGAGGAGTGCCAGGAGAAACAAGGAATATACCTAAAAAATTAGAGTTCAATCTAGAGGAGCAACAATACAAGACTACTTCCTTGCTAAACAGTGGAAGGAGTATGCATTAGACAGGGTTAAGCAATCCCATAACCAAGGGAACAAATCCAAGTGCTGCAATCCTGCCACATCTAATCCTGACTGGTGGTGAACATTTAAACATCTATGCAGGAGATGGCTCCACAGATATACTCATCCCTATAATGAGGGAGCACAGAAGATCAGCGCATATGGCAGAACGACCAAGTGAATGATCTAGTTCTGCTTCCTCCTGAGGTCCCCAGCATCACAGATGCCAGTCTTCACCTCACTAAAGAGCTGAAGGTATTGGATACTGTAAAGGCTGGGAGCCCTAATAACAACCTGGCAGCAGTACTGAAGACACATGCCCCAGAACTAGATGCACCTGTAGCAAAATTTTTCCAGTTCAGCTACAACACTGGCATCTGCCTGTGAAAAATTGCTCTGGTGTATCCTGTCCACAAAACGCAGGACAAATCCCACCTGGCTAACTAATGCCTTATCAGTCCACTCTCGATCATCAGCAAAATAATAGAAGGGGTCGTCGACAGTGCTATCAGGCAGCATTTCTTGAACAATTTCTTGCTCAATGACAGTCAGTTTGATTTCACCTGGGCCATTCAGCTCCTGATCTCATTACAACAGTGGTCTTAAAAAATGGACAAAAGAGCTGAATTTCAAAAGTTAGGTGAGAATGCTTGCCTTTGACATAAAGGCAGCCTTTGACTGAGAAAAGCATTTAAGAGACCTAGGAAAACTGGAGTCAATGGGAATCATAGGGGAGCTGGTGGTGGGAGACCGATATTTGTTGTGACCCCCATCTTTGCTCCCATAAATCCAAGGGACGTGCTGAAATGATGGACAACTGGCTAGCTATTGCTAGATATGTCTGGGTCAGCTAAAGCACAATCTGTGTCTGCTCTCCTTTATCAGAAGTGCTGACTATTCCAGACTCATCAGATTTTAACGCTGGCTTCTTTTCTCTGCTGCAAGCCATCTTCTTCTGTATCTCTCCCCATCTCTTATCACATGATGCACATTGACTTCTTTATCATTAAGACCAAAATTCTGTTCAACTGAGTTTACTGCTTCATCCCCATCTCCTCGCTCAACCCTATACCCCGTAAACAACACAGCACCCAATTTTCCCTGGTACCTATGTTAGCTGAAGAAGGCAAATAGTATGCTGGCCTTCGTAGTGAGGAGATTCAAATACAATAGCAGGGATGTCTTTGCTGCAACAGTACGTACATTTCTATCTTCAGCCACTTCTCTGTCCTCTTTGATTCCGCCATTAAGGTTTTGGAGTAGATCTGTAGCTTGGGTTGTGGGTGTTGAGGTTGGTTGGCTCGCCAAACTGTTTTGTTGTTCTGCAGACGTTTCGTTACCGTGCTGGGTAACATCCTCAGTGCAGCCTCTGATGAAGCGTCGGTGTGTTTTCCCACATGGTTTTTAATCTCTGGGGTCCGTTGCGATGGATTGCCTCACTTCCAGGTTTCCTCTGTAGTGGAATGTATATGGGGTCGAGTTCAATGTGTTTATTAATAGCATGCTTCGTGGAATGCCATGCTTCCAGGAATTTTCGTGCTTGTCTCTGCCTAGCCTGTCCCAGGATCTTGGCGTTGTCCCAGTCGAAGTCGTGGTTCTCCTTGTCCATGTGGATTGAGATGAGTGAGTATTGGTCGTGTCTTTTTGTAGCCAGTTGGTGTTCATGTACTCTTGTTGTTAGTTCCTGATGTAGGGTAGTGTGATGAGTGTGTCGGGGCGTGTAGAATCTTTCTGATGCTGTTCCTGTAGGCATCTCCTGACCCAGTTCTTTGGATATCCATTATCCTTGAACACTTGCTGTACAGGAACAACATCAGAAAGATTCTACATGTCCCGACCCACTCATCACACTACCCTACATCAGGAACACGTCAGAACTCGCCACAAGACTTCTACGACCGCTGGGCATCAGAGTAGCACACAAACCCACATCAACCCTACGACAAGTGCTCACCCGAACTAAAGACCCACTCCCCACCATGGACAGGACCAATGTCATCTACAAGATCCCCTGCAGAGACTGCGAGAAACACTACATCGGACAAACAGGAAGGAAACTAACAACAAGGGTACATGAACACCAACTGGCTACAAAAAGACACAATCAATACTCTCTCATCTCAATCCACATGGACAAGGCGAACCACGACTTCGACTGGGACAACGCCAAGATCCTGGGACAGGCTAGGCAGAGACAAGCACGAGAATTCCTGGAAGCATGGCACTCCACGAAGCATGCTATTAATAAACACATTGAACTCGACCCCATATACATTCCACTACGGAGGAAACCCGGAAGTGAGGCAATCCATCGCAACGGACCCCAGAGTTTAAAAACCAGGCGGGAAAACACACGACACTTCATTAGATGCTGCACTGAGGATGTTACCCAGCACAGTAACGAAACGTCTGCGGAACAACAAAACAGCTCGGCGAACCAACCAACCTCAACGTTAATTCCACCATTTTCAGAGAACCAACTGTTGACTCTCCACCTCGCAAAAAAAAATCGTAGCAACTTCCTTCTCTGCTGCAGATACATTTTTAATCCACATCTATCTTTCTTGGAGATCCATAGTTGAAACACCCCAACCTGATTTTGGCCCATGTCAGTAATAAAACAAGCCTTACCAAAATCACAATTTACTCTGATGATAAACTGACCCTTGTGACCTACCCAAACATTTTGACACTGACTACACAGTTCTACTGCAAAACAACAACTCCATGGTCTGGCTAGTTGTATCAGCGCTCATCTAATTGTCAGATTCTGGATGTATGCTGATATCTAACTGTGTACCTCACTGCCTCTCTTGATCTCTGTACATGTTTCTAAATCCTTGTCTGACATCCAGTACTGGATGGGTAGAAATTTGTTTGGAAAACCAAAACCAATCCTTCCATTTCAACAACAAACTCCATTCTTCCTGCCAAATGTCTAAGGCCAAACCAGACTCTTGGCAGTTTTGGTATCGTATTTGATTCTGAAAAGACTTTCTAACCACAACATCACAATGCCCACATATTTTCACCTCAGTATGGTTGTTTAATATCGAAGTCGCTGAAAGTAAGTGTAAAGGTGCAGCAAGCGATGAAAAGGGCAAATAGTACGTTGGCCTTCATTGTAAGAGGCTTTGAATACAGGTACAAATGTATAGGGCATACCTGGCGTTGTGGAGTTTTGGTCTCCATGTCTGAGGACGGATGTTCTGGCTATTGAGGAAGTACAAAGGAAGTTTGCCAGACTGACTGGGATGGTGATACTGTCAGGGCAGTCTGGAAGCATGGTCGCAGTCTAAGGATATGGACTAGGTCATTCAGGACTGACCTTGGGAAATTTCTTCACCCAGGAAGTGGTAAGCTTGTGGAATTCTCTGCAACAGAAAGCAGCTCAGGCCAAAATATTGAATATTTCCAAGAAGGAGACAGATATATTTCTTAGGGCTAAAGGGATCAAAGAGTATGGGGAGAAAGTGGAAACAGGGTATTGAGTTTGATCAGTCATGATTATAGTGATTGGCAGAGCAGGCTTGAAGGGCTGAAAGGCTTACTCCTATTGCCTACGTTTCATCCCTTCTGTAGTGAAGCTCTCCATGATGCCGTTAAGAAAATAAATATGAGAAGGAATAGGCCATTCAGTCCCTGAAGCCTACCCTAACGTTCAACCAGATCTGGTTGATCTTCTACCTCAACACCACTGTCCTACAGTTGATTATTCCACTGCTCTCCTAGCTTGCAGTTCATGCCCTACCTTGCACCAACTCCTGATCAACCTGCTCCCTATCTTACCTTGCATGTTACCTAAGCAATGGCTCTCTTCTAAACCTGTCTTTCTTGGCCTAATCCCTTTTCTATCTCTGTAACCACCTCCATCCGTGCCATCCTCAAAGATGTCAGTGCACCTCTGGTTTGGGCTTCTTGCGCATCTGGAATTTGATTATTAAATCAGTATTATTTAATTATAGCATTTGAGTCTAGGCCATGAGCTCTTGAATTCCCTCCCTAAAACTCTGCCTCTTTCCTCCTTTTTAAGACCATCCTTAAAACCAATCGCTTTGGCATAGCTTTTGGTTACATGCCAAGCATCTGTTTGTGGCTTAATGTGAAATCTTGTTTTTTGATGTTGGAAGGAAGTAGTTTGAAATGTTTTACAATGTAAAGGAACTATATAAATTGTTCTTGTTTTTCTGGAAAAACTACTTGGTTTTCTGTGCTTTGGAATTTTCATACCCTTCCTCACCTGACATTTATCTCTTCAATGAGTTCTATAGAAAGCAATTTTCCTTTTTATAGAGTAGAACTAGGGATGTCTGTCAATATAAGCATTGACTCATTAGCCTTATCCAATATGCTCCTGAAGAACAAAGAACAGTTGTTAAAATGCTTAGCAAAGTACACTCGTGGATCTTTGGGCATGCAGGCTTGTGTATCACTTGAGAAAATCCCTGTTCAAAAGTTGGTCACTGCTACATGATCCCTAATGTCACCCAAAATAAAATCCCGCATTGTATTTCATGATTTTGGAGAATAGAAGATTTAAATTAAAAGGAAAGTCTGAAAATCTAACCCTGATTAGTCCCATTTTGAGATTATATTAAATGTTTACTTTGTTGGAGGAAAGTTTAAGAATTTAGTGTCTGCTTGAGACTAAACGACGGCACCCTTTTTAATTATGCCTTCTATGTCTCCTTCCTGCTCAAATCTAAATTGTACCGAACAAATTCTTTGATATAACTAAATGTAAACTGCTCTGAAGATTGTAAGAGTGCCTTTAGATAATTACAGTGTAGAAGTGCAGACATTTTTATCCTTTGCCTTTGGAAGAGTAAAAAGACAGCTTTGCAATTGGGATTCTCTCAAGCAACCACGTTTTATGTTCACTTGAAAAGTTAACTCATCTGATGTTTTACGCATCACTAGGTGTTGCTTCCCTGCACCATGTCCCTGCTTGGAGCCCCTACAGAGGCCCGCTATGGGATCTGGCAACGCAAATATAAATGGATTAAAGTGCCTCATAGAAACTGTGTATGTTTAAAGCTGCCTAAAAATAAACCTTCAATATGAGAGACATCTTCTACTTCAATATGCTATTGAAGCTTAAAAGTTCTATCCTGATTTTACTTGAAACTGATTTTTGTGACAATTTGCGAAACTGACTTCCAGTAAATATGTTTAATATTTCTATTTCTACATGTTTAAAAATTTGTAAAAAAACTATTATTGCAGCATGCCAGTTACTGTTTAATTTGGCAAGTTCTAAATAACTCTGAATTACAAATATGGGAACAAGAGTAGGCCTCTCAGGCTTTTGAGCCTGCTCAATGACTGATCTGATTTAAACATCAACTGTACATTCCTGCGTACCCTTAATAATTATTCATCCCCTTGATATTCAAAACTCTGTCTATGCCTTCAATATATTTAAAGATTCTATGTCCACTGCCTTTAGAGAAAGGGAATTCCATGGACACTCACCCCTCTGAGAGGGGAAAAAAAATTTGCTCGTCTCTGTCTTAAATGGTCAGTCCCTTTTTAAACTTTGACCCTAGTTCTAGACTCTTCTGCAAGAGAAAACATCCTTTCCACATCCACACAGTCAAGTTTCCTCAGGATCTTGTACGTATTAGCATAGAGATTGCTTGAACTTGTAAACCAGAATCAATTTCATCATTGCGCAATAAATTTGAGGTAAATTAGCATTTAAAATGTATTACTGCATAAACAGTTGATACAAAAGGCAAATGTCATTGGGGTGATTTGAGTTTTGTCGAAATATCTACTAATAAATGTGGCTCATTTTTTAAAAAATCCTTTAACTGACTTGAAGTAAAGATATTTTTTAATCATTAGACATGTTGACACACGTTACGTTTCTTCATAACACTTGGCAGACAGGCAGCAATTTTTTTAAAAATGCCATGATTTGGCCCACAATGTTGCTGGGAGCAGAGATTTAGGAAGTTACCAATCAAGTGGTAAAACTTTAATGGGAGTGACCTGCGGAGTGTTGTCAAACAGAGAGACCAAGGGGTGCGGGTACATAATTCCTTGAACGTGGCACCACATGTAGGCAAGGTGGTGAGGAAGACATTTGGCATGCTTGTCTTTATTGGTCAGAGCACCGAATACAGGAGTTGGGACATCATGTTACAGCTGTACAAGATATTGGTAAGGCCACAATTGGAGTACTTCACACAATTCTGGTCACCGTTCTATAGGAAGGAAGTTATTAAATTGGAAAGGGTACAAAATTTACAAGGATGTTGCCTAAATTTGAAGGTTTGTTATAATGAGAGGCTGGATAGGTTGGGACTTTTTTTGCCTGGAGCATAGGAGGCTGAGGGGTGATCTTGCAGAAGTTCATAGAATCACAAGGGGCATGGATAAGGTAAATAGACAGACAGGGTCTTTTCCTCAGGGCAAAGAAGTCTAAAATTAGAGGGCATAGGTTTAAGATGAGAAGGAAAGATTTAAAAGGGACCCGAGAGGCAACTTTTTCACACACAGTAGTGCATATATGGAACAAGCTGCCAGAGGAAGTGATAGAGGTAAGGACAATTACAACGTTTAAAAGACGTTTGGCAAGTATGTTAATAGGCACAGTTTAGAGGGATATGGGCCAAACACCGGCAAATGAGACTAACTCACTTTAGGAAACCTGGCTGGCGTGGACGAGTTGGGCCAAAGGGCCTGTTTCCATGTAGTATAACTCTGACTCTTAAGTTTGAAGGTTATCCACTAGTCTACTACAGGTAGCTCAGGTTATGTTGGTGTTCTACCTCCACTACTGTTTGTTTCACTAACAGAGTTAGAAAACATTCAACAACGGCATTATTCTTTATTTGGACTTCATCACAGAAATATTTCGGTTTTATATTTAGCTCAATTGCTGTGACTGAAGATTAGAGGCAGCGTATACCCAAATTACAAAGATACATTCATTCATATTGTACAGCTTAACTCATGAAAGGCTAATTTACTTCTGGTGGATAGTGAATGACTAGCTATATTTTTTTGACAGAAAAGATGGCTTCCTTTTATTATGTGTGTGCTGTACAAGTCTGCTTTATGTATTCAAAAATTCTATCCATTTTAATATTGTTCCATGTTTCTGAAAGACTTTCATTCAATTTTTGTGAAGGATACAGCCTGTTAACTCCTGAATTCAAACTGGTATTCATTTCCCATTCTATCCTGTGACGAAAATTGAAGGTTTCTTAAAAAATACTGTTTGTTTAGAATAAATATTAATGCTCTTGGAATATGTTTTTAAGATAAGTGCAAGTGGTCCAATTCTCCAAATAAATTGGACAACTAGACTACTTATTGTCCAAAGGAATGTTATTAGCTGTAACTGTGTTCTTATAGATGTTACAACATTGCACAGTATGCAATTATACCAACACATTTAGCAATACAATTCACCTGTTTAGAGAGGCAGCAGTATTCACCTGAGCTGTTTATCTGATCTCCAGAATTGAACCATGTACCACAATTTTGATTCATTCCTATTAAGTTCTGCACCTGTGCAAATCATGTTTAATGGATAAAACCATTGTAACTGTGATGACTTTATATCTTTCAGGCGCTTTCGACTAAACAAGAAAACAACAGACAAACAACCTTATAGCAAGCTTCCTGGTGTGTCTCTGCTTAAACCCTTGAAAGGAGTGGATCCAAACCTCATAAACAACTTGGAAACTTTCTTTGAGCTTGATTATCATAAAGTACGTATTAACATTTCATAAAGCTCTATTGTTAGCTAATAAATGATAGAGAATGATCATGGAGACCTCATTGTGTTTAGGTGGTTATAATGGTAACTGAGCAAATGGGATATTTTTATATAATGTTATTTCTGTCCTTACAATTGACAAGATAACTGCATTTGAGGAGGCCATTAAGCCTATCATTGTGCATCCAAGATGACACCCACTATCAATTTTATTATGATGTCCATTAATTCAGCATGTCAAAAACCTCTGAATGTAAATTTTGTATTTTCCTTTTACCAGGTTAAACCTCAGGCCAAATCTTAAAATAACTTTCTAGAATTACCTTTTGCAGACTACTTCCCACATTGTGTGTATTAATGAGATCTGTTTCTGCTTTCTTTGAAAGTGCCATATTCCCCATTATTTCTTTCTGTATAGCTACAAGATCCTCCTAGCCTTCTAGCTCTTAATTTGCATTGACTTGAATTCTTGCTTTGAGCCTTGTTGAGTAAAACGGAGCACATTATTTTTAGTGTAAACCTTTTAAAAGTATTCGAAAGTCTAATCATATTTTCCACTATGCTTCTATTTTTACTGGGTAGTTCAACATTCTGTGAACTTGTCTGCTATTCTGTAATGATAGGGCAGGTAGACCATTGCATCTAGTTATGATTAAGATATCATTGTGCATTGACTAGCAACAAATTTGCCTATATACATGGTTTATCCCAATTCATTCTATTATTTCTGAGTTGCCTCTTTCAATTTCAATTCCTCTTCTAGTTCTGGTATTATCCGCAACTTTGCCCAATTTATATGGGGTTTCTAAATTAGAAACCATTGTGGACACCCCACCAGCCCTCACTCCATAGCACCTCCTTGCACCCCATCGCCTTGTATCTCTCCACACCTGCTCCTTTAAATTGTACTGTTCTATGACTTCTTACCCACACTCCGGCTTTGCCTTATACACCCCCAACTTTCAGCTGCAATTTTCTCGACTTGCTGTTGATTGATTAACAGATGATTAATTTGAAGGAATGCCTTGAACAATTTTTAGTCCACTGTTATCCCGTTTGTGGTAATTTTGCACCAGTTACATCTCGCGATGAAACCTGGCTAGATAAATTCTATAGAGTCGTACAGCACGGAAACAAGCCCTTCAGCCAATTCATCCATGCTGACCAGGATTCCTAAACTGAACTAGTCCCATTTACCTGCTTTTGACCCATATCCCTCTAAAACTTGCCATATGTTTAATTAGTCATTGAAATTACAAAATCATCCAGATCAGCACCTATGCAGGGTCTGTATTGAACTGACTTCTTAAAGTTCATGAGTAATGTCACTAGCTCTCCTTCCTCTGTGCTTTGAATTATGAAGAAACACTTCTCCTTTGCCTGACTTCAGATCAGAACTTTGTTCTAAGAAGAATGTTAGAATGGTGAAAAAATGACAGGTATGAGACATAGGTTCAGTCCTGAATTTAAATCCTTTATAGAGAGAAATGTTTATCTGTGAATCTGTATTGACTGTTCTGAGAGCTGCACTGTACAGTTTGGATCATGCGGTGGGCTAGCTCGGTTGCCTTGATGGCTGGTTTGATGTTGCGGATTGTCGCCAACAGTGCAGATCCAGTTCCTGCACCAGCTGAGGTTACCGTGAAGGTCGTGCCTCTCATCCTCTCCCTTTGCCTGACGTGTGGTGACCGCTAGTCATCTCTGTGTATTGAGGAGCAGCCCTTCGGACCTTTGGGACTATGTAACTTTACCTATACTGTTATGCATTGAATGCTTATGACGTCTTTCCTTCCTTTCTCTACCATCCCCATTTCTGCCAGTTTGAAATATTGCTTTGCGTACAAGATCATGATGATCCTGCAATCGATGTCTGTAAAAAGTTGCTAGGAAAATATCCAAATGTCGATGCCAGATTGTTTATTGGTAAGCACATTTAACGCATACGGTTTTCATTGTATTGACAGAAATTGGTGCTCCTTTGCAATTAAATGAGAGCATAAATTCTTTGACATCATTCCTCAAACCTCACCAAGCTAAAGCTTTCCAAAATTATAAATTGGAAGTTTTTACATTTGTTTGTAAATAATTTGAATGCCATCAGTTAAAAACGATTTTAGTGTGGCAGGTTTAAAAATTTACTGACATGTTCACCATTATAGAGATCATTGTTAACACATCAGTGATGCTACTTTAATTTTGATATCGACATGATTGAATTAACTTAGTTACAATGGTCATTTCTGATTGTTTGTAATAAAACATTTCCTCAAAAACTGATAAATGCCATTATTGTTCTTATAGGGCCTTGGGTTAGTAAGAGAGATTTAACTAATAAACGTAGTTAAATTAACACTAAGTCCTTGAACAGAATGGTGAGATTGTGGAATTCCATACCTTGTGGAGCAGTTGAAATAAATAGCATAGGTGCATTTAAGAGGAACATAGATGAATATGTAAAAAGGAAAAGGAATAGAAGGATATGTTGGTTGGGTGAGATAAAGTAAATGGTGGTGGGAATAGGGAGCATAAATGGCATCATTAACCCGGATAGCCTGTTTTGTGTTGTGAAGCTGTTATTTGTCTATCTACTTAACCAATTTAACTAGAAGAATTGTACTTTTTAAAAAGAAAAGCAACTTTAGATTGTGGGAGAAGATATGCTTGTATTGCTCTTGACCATGTGCTGTGATTGCATTAACAGAAGGGCTAAATTCAGATGCTCTTATTTTCCAAAGCAGTCTTCAAGTCATTCATAATATAATTAAAATGAAATATGCTGCCACATTCTACTTTGCAATATTTTCTGATAGGTATAAATAATCTTCCCTGCAACTGGTTTCGGTTCATTTCCTGGTCAGTTAACCTGTGTGCAGAAGACCGCAGAAGATATGTTTCCAGACCAAATTATTGGAAATGTTTTTAATGGTTGAGTATGTATCTGGGAATTATTTGTAAAATAGTATTAATGGAAATGATTATAACTTCCAGGTGGCAAAAAGGTTGGCATTAATCCCAAGATAAACAATTTGATGCCAGGTTATGAAGTAGCCAAATATGAACTTGTATGGATCTGTGACAGCGGAATTCGAGGTAAGCAACACTTTATATTAACTGTGTGATTTCCCTACTTTATTGCTATTTAACACTTTTTAGACAATGGTACTTAAATGCATAATGTTTCAAGTCACATTTTTGAATTTTCACCCACTTTAAGTTGAGAGAGAGAGAGAGAGAGAGAGAGAGAATAAAAACTGAAAAATGTGCTAATGTCATATACATACACATGAGACAGCCTGCATTTACTAATTCAGTCAGTTATTAAACATGTTTGGGTGAGTTCATCACTGCTGTAGTGAATATTTGGACATTTTGAATATACCACCATTAACTCCTTAAAGAAGTTCATTATAAAAATAGAATTTAAAAAAAGTACAGCTACACAGTTGCTAATGTATGAACAATAATAACCAAGCAGAGTTTCTAATTTTTTAAAAACTTTTTCCACTTTCCTAATATTCAGTGAAACCGGACACACTGACAGACATGGCCAACATGATGACTGAGAAAGTGGGCCTGGTGCACGGATTACCATATGTTGCTGACAGGCAGGGATTTGCTGCTACTTTAGAACAAGTAAGAATGGACTGCAATGCAGTGTTTGTGTTTGAAGGCATAGCCTATGTTTTATTAATAATTTGAATGTACTGGAGAGATTCAGTCCCTTAATGTGCTTAAATCATTCAACTGCACTGATCCAAAGGATTATGTGGAATAAAGTAAATGCATACATTTATGATGGTAATATTTGGAAAACACCAATTAAAGCAATTTTAATGATGTTAAAGCTTCATTTCTAACCATTTCATTGCCTCCTTTGCAACCTGTATCCCTCTATCTTGGTTCCATTTTCATTTCCTTCTGTATCTGTTATGTCAGAGCCCTGCTTTCAGCTCTGATCTCAATTCCACTAAATGCTTGACCATCCAGTTTCTGTCTCTGGCCCCTATGCTAACCAACATTTTAAATGTTTGTCTCTGTGTGCGCAGCTGATATCAAAACTTGTTACCTTATTATGCACATCCTGATTGTGGAAAATTTCTGCGCAATAACCAAAAAGCATACATTTTTATTGATCATTGAGTAGTCAGCATCCTTCCATCTGTGACGGACATGTTTCAAATAAATCCATTTCTGATGAGATATCTTCATTTAGTGTACCTTTACTAATTACCAAGGAAGCCAACCCTGGAGTTGCAAGTTCTACCACAAATATAACGTGAAGCTGCCAGGTGCCTTTGTGGGTTGTTGCTTTCACCATTGCCTTCTGTTGCTTAGCCACTGATTTTTGTGGTACAGCAGGCAAGCCCACAGGAGATGTAATTAATTCCTTTATCGTCAACAAGTGACTCTAGGAAAAGAACAAGAACTAGAGAAACACAGGTCATATGAACCATCAACTTGATCCAAAGAGTCAGCTTGATGTATTGCGCACACATTTTGCAAATCAGCCAAAAGTAGTTATTGCTTTCCATATGCATGTGTCAAATTCTCCATCGGGAAACAGATTGTCTGTCACTGTGGTCCTAAGGCAGTAGGACTTTTAACCATTTCATCAGGGTGCTTTGTAATGTGACCAGTAGTGGCGATGCGATTCCTTATCCCATGGCCATAGTTTTCATGATGCATATCGAAAGGAAGAGCAAGTTATAGGGATAGTATGGGAGTCTTTGTAATGAGAGTTGGCTGATCAGTTCTTCGCCTTGAGCCTTGATAGATTGCAGAGTTTACCATCTGACCTTATAAGCAGATTGCCTTCCTTCCACATCTGCAAGGAATCTAAGGTCAAGCACAATGAGGAAGCCAGGCAGAGTGTGCGCTAAGACACAGTTCTGTTTCACTTCATTCTGCACTCTGAAGTGGAGCTATCAAACTGTGCAATGCAGTGCATGTCGCCATGGAAGAAATGGATGAGACAAAGGAATCTTGCCATGCAGCCAATTTTGTCAAAAATCTAGAGTCCTGCTGTGTTGATGGTATCAAATGCCCTCCTGCCCTACCTGAAGGTAAAGATGTATACCTAGTTCCTACACTTGCCTTTTGTCTGGCGTTTGGAGAAGACCATGCACACCATAGATCTGCCAGTTTGAAAAGCACACTGTATGTCTGAGTACACTTGGTCTGCAGGAGATGGAGTCTTTTGACTGACCCCAGCAAAGGCCTTCCTGATGATGCGAAGGAATAAGATCGCCCTTGTTGCAGTCTTGTCTGCTGCCATAATCGTAGGGTTTCATTGTAAATGCAGCACTGAGGAAGGAAAATGTATGTGATTAAATTTATAAGTTTTTATTTCAGTTATCTGTGGCTACTTCAAAAAACTAAATTGTTTTGAGATGTTCTTCATAACCAAATGTTTTAACTGGACCCAAGTAAAACTTGACTCTAAAAAGGCAATATTTTAGTTCTGATGGTTCTGACTGTTGGCCTTTTCACGTTCATCTGTAATACCAACCAGAACAACTGCTATCAAGTTTACACAAACCTAAAGTATACCAATTTGTCTGATTATTTTAGAAATTTATTACTGTTTTAAATCAGAAGCAATTTAATAGGCCTTAATGAAATTGCATCAGTTTGTGTTGTCCAAGTGTGCTACAGTGTCCTTCAAACTGTGCCAGTTCTTTTTATTAATATGAAATCTCTAATACATTAGAAACAATATCTTTTTCCAACATATTCTAAGTATTTTCATTAACACACAAAATATTTTTATGTATGTAATTTACAGAAGCATAAGGTGGCTCAAAATGATAAATCAGTTTTTCTTTTGTGTCTAAAACTCAGCAGATAATTTGAGACTTGTGGTCAGTACATGGAATTCATGAGGAGAGACCTGATATGTTAGTTATGTTGGGTGTTGGTTTGTCTGCAGTAATGTGATCTCAAGATTTACCCTATTTTCTGATCTAACCTGAATTCTGTTTGTGCTGGTCTCTTACTCAAAGGGACATTTACAGTGCAAAAGAGGCCATTCTGCCCTTTGCATCCACACTCGTCAACAAAGATCTGACTACACTAATTCCTTTTCCAGCTTTAGGCCATAGGCCCAGACATTATGGTAATGCAGGTGAATATCTAAATATTGCTTAAAAGTTACAAGAGTTTCTTACTCAACCACCCTTTCAGGTAATATGTTCTACCTCTGGGTGGAGAAATTCTCCTCTAGTTTTTGACCTCTTACCTTAAGTTTATGCTCCCTAGACATTGACCCTGCTACTAATAGACAAAGTGCCTTGCTATCCATCCTGTTTTTGTCCCTTGCTCCAAAGTAAACAACTCTAGTCTGTCCATTCTTCCTTCATAGCTCAGACCTTCTAGCCCTGGCGGCATCCTGCTTAAATCTCTTTTACGCCCTCTCTAAAGCAATCACATCCTTCCTATGCTGTGACCAGAACTGTATGCAGGTCTCCAATTTCAGCCTAACCTGGGTGATAATTCCTAAGTTGATCATGGAAAACTTTTGTTATGTATTTCACTGTAAGCTAGTTAAGGAATAATTATTGATTCCTTGTGTAATTTTCATGACTGAGTGCAGATATACTCTTGAATTAGCCTATATCTGCTTAGTGTAGTTGCAGTGCAAGAAGTTTGTACATATAAAAGCTAAACTAATTTTGGGGAACTTGGCTGGATTTATACTGCAGTAGAAATTTCTAAACTTGTGCAACTTCATTACATCATAGGTGTACTTTGGCACATCACATCCAAGAACATATATATCGGCCAACGTGACTGGCTTCAAATGTGTAACGGGAATGTCCTGTCTGATGAGAAAAGATGTATTAGATCAAGCTGGAGGACTTATAGCTTTTGCTCAGTATATAGCTGAAGATTATTTTATGTCCAAGGCAATAGCAGACAGGTGAGTATTTGGGATCTCATGGATGCAGAAATCTCTTAAGTTCCAAAAACTTTTAAAGCTTTCAGTTCAGAACTAATTTCTAGTATTTAACTGACCTATCCCTGATTACTTTCCTGTCCTGAATTTGTTTATAAAAATCTTTTCTCTTGAGAATGATGTGGCTAATTGAGTAATTAAGCCTCCATGTGGTATGGTGCAAATTCTCCTCTGTTTTTTCTCCTGGTGAGTTGCAGTTTCAACTGTGATCCACCAAACCATCAGGGATTCTGTCTAGAGAATAAAACCTCTGCTCCCTCGGCAATGACCCTCCAACATTGCCCAGGGAATTCTTCTGTCCAGAGAATAGTATCTTTTTGGGTTATTGGAGCTCTTATGTTATTTGCTTTTGTTGTAGCCCGAGTTTGACTTTGTTGGGCTTGTTTGTTGAGGTAATGTGTGGCCTTCAATCTGAAAGAAAATAAGTTACCAAAAGGCAGGGGCATCAAGAATCTTGTGAATCAAATGATTGTCTAGGAACGAGGAATAGGAGTATGTATATCACCTGTTATACCAGTTAATGACTGGTCTGTTTCCTTATTCCACCCCCTTACCTTGGCTCCATATGCCTTATCTTGAAAACTTGTCAACCTCAGATTTAAAATTGTTAATTTAGCTAGCATCCACTGTTTTTGTGCAAAAGAATTCTACACTTCTACCAACTTGATTTCACTCCTGAATGGCTTCACTGTGAATTTCAGGTTGTTTCCTTGTGTCTTCGACTTTCCCTTACAAAGGAAGTATTTTCTCCATCTAGACTATCAATTCCTCTCCAAATCATAAATACCTCCAAATCTGCGGCATTACTTCCAAGGTCAATATATCTGTTCTCAGCGCTACTTACTAAGACAGTACCCACTGTACAGATTCAGGTTATTCAGGATCAATGGTCTTCTGAGAAACTTATCACTCACCTGAAAGCTAACAGAATTTGCATATTTGTCTTAATTCCTTTATCGTCTTGGCAGTAGGAATCTTTACAGATGCCAGTAGCTTGATACTTTTTGGCATATGATGTTTTTTTTAATTGCAGCACATCTGGATGTAATAATAAGCAGCTGAACTGGTTACGATGTGGCTGATATTAATTTCTTCAAAAAAGTATTTTTTAATTTTAAAAATGTCATCTTGATTAATTATGTTGATTTCATTTTTAGGGGTTGGAAATTTGCTATGGCAAGTCAAGTAGCAATGCAAAATTCTGGCAGCTATTCCATTTCCCTGTTCCAGTCACGAATGATCAGGTGAGGCGTTTATAGGTGCTTAACGTGATGGTCTAGGCTATTCTGCGTCTTAATTTATGTCGAATAATTTATGACAGTTCCTCAGCTCTGCTCTTCAACCTTTGTGCAGTTACAACAGCAAAAAAACCTTGCATTTATGCATCATCTTAACACAAAACTCCATGTCACTTGCAAAAGTGTAATCAAACAAAGGTGATAAACAAAAGCTTTGTCAAAGGTTGTCCTTAAAGGAGAAGAGGAAAGCTCAGCTCAATGCACTTTGTAGCCAATACAGTACTTTTGAAGTATAATCACTATTGTAATGTACAAAACACGGTGCCCAATTTTCATATTGCTGTTTGTGGGATCTTGCAATGTGATAATGGCCTTATAATCTTATCAGTCATATTGGTTAATGGATCAATGTTGGTAAGACCATTAGGTGCAGCTTTCTTGTTCTTGCCTGTGTTAGTTGGCAGAAGGGAGCTTGGTTTAGTGTCTCATTCAACAATCCTTCAACAATTGATACTGCACTGAGCAGCAACCCTCAAATTTCTGACTATGATTTTAAAGTTGCATCCACTAAGTACCACTTTTAAGTTGAATTGTAAACAAGTTGAGTGAATTGTTTGAAATGTCATTTACTTTGTTTTTTCCTTTTGTTTTGACTAAGGTGGTCAAAACTGCGTATCAACATGCTGCCTGCTACAATTATATGTGAACCAATCTCTGAGTGCTTTGTTGCAAGTTTGATAATTGGATGGGCTGCTCATCATGTCTTCAAATGGGACATTATGGTATTTTTTATGTGTCACTGCTTGGCATGGTTTATATCTGATTACATCCAGCTCAGAGGAGTCCAGGTATGTGATTAACTAAGTCATATTGATTAAATCAGTGTAGTATTTCAAACATGTAAGTTAATTACAATTGTTTCAAGCTGTTTGTTTAACTATGTATTTGCTTTCTTTGTAATGGGAGCTCTGTCTTCACGTGCTGTTATCAGGAGACAATTTTGATGCCTGCAAACATTTCTTTTGAAAGTGGTTCAAAAAATACAAAAACAACCCCAGGATAGGGAACCAAAGAGTTAGCAATAATGAGAAACTGAAAAAAAATTTAACGTATTGAAGAAATTAATGGAACTTAAAGTTGGTACATTCCCTATCCCTGATGATCTGCATCCTCCTGTTAAAAGAGGTGGCTGTAGAGATAGTGGATGCATCGGTGGTCATCTTGTAGATTGGAAGATAGTAAATGACTCCTATTTAAGAAAAGAGGAGAGAGAAAACAGAACTGTAGGTTTATTTACCTGACCTCAGTAGTAGAGAACTCTTAAAATAATTATTTGTTCACTGACTAGCCCAACATTTATTACCCATCCCTAATTTCTCCAGAGAGCATGATGATGGCCTTGAACCTTTGCAGTCCTTGGAAGGGCTGGTCCACCCACAATGCTTGTTACAAAGGAAGTTCCAAGATTTTGATCTAGTGATTGTGAAGGAGCAATGGTACAGTCAGGATAGTAAATGGCTCAGAGTGGCACCTGCAGGTGGAGATGCTGCCATCCTGTTCTTCTAGTTGATGGTTTGGAGGTTGCTTTTGAAGGATGCTAAATGAGTGGTGCTAGAAACTGTTGTAAAGGATCTGATAACTGCATGCTTCAAAAGTAATAACAGGGAAATTGTTTGAGCTTTTAGAAGAAGTAATGGTGGAAGAGCACATACAGCTAAAACAAATTAAAAAGACTGAGACAACAAGGTGCAGGGCTGGATGAACACAGCAGGCCAAGCAGCATCATAGGAGCAAAAAGGCTGACGTTTCGGGCCTAGACCCTTCATCAGAAAGACTATCCTTGGTTTTACTTAGTACTTTTTTGACCTCAAGATATTTCTATACAGAAAGGCGATAAATAGCCAGATCATCTGTTTGTGATATTTACTGAGGGCTATATGTTGGTACAGTTCCTTGTGCTTCTTAATGAGACCTGGTCAGTCCTAAAATTCCTTACTTAGGGGGGAAAAAAAAAAGCTAAGTGATCTGTGCATATTTTCTTTCCTGTTAACTTAAGCAGTAATAATCTTTTTAACTTTGCAACTTGCTTCTATTTCTATTTTAAAAGTTAGCCTGTTAATATAATTAACAACATAGCTGAAGTAATCTATGGCATACAACTTGAACAGTAACTTGTTTCTCCTTTTTCCCTTCTCCTCTCACCCACTCCCAACTTCCAATTCAGGGTGGTCCCCTGTGTTTCTCGAAACTTGATTATGCAGTAGCTTGGTTTATCAGAGAATCCATGACAATATACATATTCTTGTCTGCCCTCTGGGATCCCACTATAAGGTGGCGGACAGGACGTTACAGACTGCGTTGTGGTGGCACAGCTGAAGAAATCATTGATGTATGAACACTCAATCCAGACTCTAAATTAAGAAAAGTATTATGTATGATGTTTGTACAAAGACTTTTAAATTGTTCTATCTTCCTTAGTTTTTACTTGTGTGTCCTTGTATTGAATTAATTTATTTGCCTGGCACTTGCAGTTGAAATAAAAAAAAAACTTGCAGAAAATGAAAAAAATGAGGCCAAAAAGCATGTTTTTCTATCCCCCCCCCCCCCCCCCCATGCAAAGAGATAGGTTAGAATTTTTTAAAAAAATATATTTTAACCTAACTGTTACTTTTAAAAGATGCAAGAATACTGTTCCTTTAAACATTTAGGTTTGAGGTATTGTGTTTGGCAATTCAACAGTACTGCTTACGAAAGACATGAAAATATCTGTTGGATAATTGTTATTCCAATGCAAACAACATGAAAAGATCCTTCAAAAGAGAGGGTTAACAGACAAACAATTTTTGGCCTCATAGCAATGACCAAAAGTAGTTTTATTATCTGCAACCTTCTGGAACAACATTAGTATTAATCACTGCATGTGTATAGCATATAGTTCTATTTTTTGGTTGCCATTTGAACAGCTAAGTAGCTTTTTTAAAAAAGGATCAAAGCTGCTAAGTGGATGTTACTTCATGTGTTTCAAGACCAAATGAAATTGCACATCCTCGTACAAAAGCAAATTACTGCGGATGCTGGAAAACCGAAATAGAAAAAGAAAATTCTGGAAAATCTCAGGTGGCATGTGTGGAGAGTGACAGTTAACCATTTCAGGTTGATGGCTTTTCACTTGAAGTCTGATAGAAAGGTCCTCAACTAAAACTTTACATCAGTAACTCTACACAAGCTGTCTAACCTGCTTGAGAGTTTTCAGGATTTTCTCCTTATTATTATTGGTCATCCTCAGGTTATAACTTTCAGTATTTTGGAAATAAGGGTGTGAAGTTCAACAGCTTGTAAATATTAATATGTCCTTTAGCATTACTGAATAATGTTTGATAGGTAGGAGGACATGTATGAGGCTATAATTACGACCGCAGCGACTAATTCAGAAACTGCCAAACTGGATCTGTTGATGGTTCACGTTTCAATATTACTATCTTGATCTGGTCTTCATTAATTAAAGCTAGTTTGGTATCCATGTGGAAATGCAATAATTTTGCAGAAACTTGATGCATGCAGTTGAATTTCTACTTTGCCTAGGCTTCTTCTTAATGTTTGTATTCAAAGTGCTGGACTTAGTGAGCTCATTAGTCACAATTTACAACTGATTGCAGTGGTGAACTAGATCTGTTAAAACGGGGTTGAAAGTGGTATTTGTATGCCTGAGTTTTTGGATTGGACTGAGAGAATTTTGTGCCCTGAACTTATGTAGCATTTGTATTTTTTTTTAATTTGTGGCCATATAGAAATGGCATCTATGTTTCATAGACTGTCACTTGTGAAATGTTTGCATTCTGAACAAATCTAGCACCTAGATTTAAACATGTTCTTTTTTTTAAAAAAAGAAATGTTGGTTTTCAGAAATCGCTGCTGGACAGTCAAATCCATAGTGTGAGCAATAATGAAATTATTTGAAGTTGCATGATGGCAAATGATGCACTTTAAGCTCAGATAATCTGGTTCATCTTGTGACCAGTCAAATCTTGGCTTATAATATTGCCCTTAATGCATTTTTTTGTAAGTTGTTCTAAATTCATTGATTGCGTCACAAGTTTGTTGGCCATTCACGGAATATTGGGATTGAAATTGGAAAGTTTTGGAAAATATGTCATTCATTTACACTACTGATTGAGCCACTTCCCTCATTTATTTTGACACTTTACCCTTATGATGACATTTAATTGGTGTGAGGGGTTATTTTGTATAACTTTTGCACCGCTCAGGCATAACGCTTTGGTTGCATAATCTCACCTCTCCCATCATAGGCATGAATCAGGTGAATCCTGAGGAAGTCCTGTGTTTTCAAACACTGTCTAGTTGTGATCCACTAATTTTAAGCTTTCGTCGTTTGAGCTTTGCTGTATACCATTGTCAATGTTACTTGTAATTTTTTACAACTCATTTTTGTTTTATTTATGAATTTTCTTTCGTCTGACCAGTGCTGAAATGAGAATTCTACTTGCAGCCTGATGCAATGCTGGTTTTTTTCCATGATATTTCAGCTGTGAAGTTTTTTAAAAAACACTAGAAGTGGTTGAAATTGAATCATTTCCACAAAATTACCAAGCAGTGTGTGGAACAGCTGAAAATGAAGTGGCACCAAAGCATGATCTCATGATTTTCATATCTTTATTGAGCCATTTACATGCTCAAAGCACACAGACATGTCAGTGCTAATTGTAGTGTACAGATTTATTCAGGGATCCATTTGCCTGTTGCAGAATTCCACTGATGTATCTTTAGTTGTCAAAACAACCCTGTACTAAACAGATCTCAGTGATTGTGCCTCTTTGTGGGCTTTGGTGTTAAAAATGAGCCTTAATGTTGATTGTATGTCTTGGGATGTATATGTGATGACTACAGTCATATGAAATGTATCAGCTTTGTACTTCTTGGTTTAAATCTGAGACTGCTAAGTGACACTGACCTTGCCATACATATAGGCAGGCACTGAAATGCAAACTTGCTTTATTTAATTATCAACTTTGTATTGTGTTCCAGACTCTGCCACTAAATGCTTAAACCGTGAAATTTTGCTTCAGAAGACTATATATTCAGAGATGTCAATTGTACATTCAACTTTTTACTGAATAAAACAGATTTGAATGTAGTTGTAACGTGAATAGTTTTTGTATTAGTTATTTGTCACTTATCTTTATGAAGTGGTATAAGAATATAAAGTATGGCATTAATGTTTTAATTGTTATTAAAAAAAAAATCAAGTGGTGACAAAGTGTTTTGTGCCTTTTTGTTGGGTTGACATCATAAAAATCTTAAATGTCTTGGTAAATATTTGTGAGAGGACAATTATCCAGAGACGTGGACGAATGCTGTAGGGATATTTGTTCAAATCATATCACAACAGCTGAGGAATTTCATTCAGTTTAGTTAAGTAAATCAAGAAAATTTTTTAAATTTTCAGTATTGGTAACCATGAAATTACTGGGTTGTCTTAACTCGTCTGGTACACTAATGACCTTGGAGAAGAAAATACGCTGACCTTGTCTGCTGTGCTTTACCTGGAGCAATGTATTATACCCTTCCAGCCCTCTGAAATCACGGAGTTGCCTCTAGGCTAGCCAGTATGGATCAGATTAGTGCTATTCAATCTCTATCTTGGCTGTGATGGATTTGGACCCACTGCTTTGCCATACCCATGGTGGAGGTTATGGTACCATAGTCAGATCTACCTTCAGGCAGAGCACTTGAAGAAAAGCATTTTTTTTTTTCAAATTGTATTTATTCAGCAGAATGTTGTCCAGTTATCCCTATTTACATTACAGCCAATGATGTAATTTTTGAAACGTAGTCACTTGTATCTATGGGTCCCACAAACAAGGGCATTAATGACCAGGATGTCCCAAAATGATTTGCAGCCAGTTAAGGGCTTTTGCGATGTTGTCACTGTAGTAACCTATGAAATATGACAGGCTATTTGCACACAGCAAGCTCCTGCAAATAACACCACAATCTAGATAGTGGCAAGGACATCAGGGAAACCACCCTTGTTGTTCTCTGAAAAAATGTCGTAGGATCTTTCACATCTATTGCGCAAGAGGATAGTGAGGGCCTCAGTTTGACATCTTGTTCAAAAGACTAGACAGAACAAAATCGATGTTAAACTTCAGGTTTTAACTAAAATGGAGGCACTTCAAACTGGTAAGAGAGCAAGTTATTTTTGTAGATAAAGTTACAGTATAGTACAGCACACAAGCTGCAAGTCAAGGGAGTATTTCTGGTTTCTGTAGCCTAGCTTAACTATATGTTGTGTGTAGACCTGCCACCTAGAAGACTGATCAGCTCCAGCTAAATGTTGCAATGTTCAAGCAAGTATTGAGGTAAACTAGGCAGATGAGTAATGTTCTATTTGTGCAAATTCAATCTCTAATAAAATGGAAAGGTCCGTTTAAAAAAAAACAAGAGCTCTAAAGCCATAGAAGTGAAAGTTAAAGTTGGCAGGCAAAGCAGATATCAGCTAGGATGGCTATTGGATAAACTAAAAGTTTCTATCATGTTCACACTGCATACAATAACTTAATTGCGTTTATACGTAGAACCTTTTTGAGGTATCCCAAGACATTTCTTCCGACAGTCCAAAGATGTGCAGATTAGGTGCATTGGCCATGTTAAATTGTCTATAGTGTCCAAAGATGTGTAGTTTATGTGGCTTAGCCATGGAAAATGCATGGTTATGCATAGGGTAGGGTAGGGTGGATGGGTATGAATAGAATGTTGGTGGACTTGATGGGCTGAATGGCCTGCTCCCACACTAGGGATTCTATGGTTCTACATTCGTGGGAGTGAATGTCAGACTAAGTTTAACAGGTACATAAAAGAATGAAATTGGCGGTGGTAATTTGGTCCTTTAAATCTATCTGCTATTCAATAAGGTTGTGGATGATCACTTCAAATCTGCATTCTTGCACTTTTTCTTCCTCCCCCCTGCCGTTCCTTGCTTCACAGTACTCAAAAATATATTAATCACAGGTCTTGGATATTTCCCAATGCCTAACAATCCACAGCTCAATGAGATAGAAAATACTAAAGATTCACACCTCGGTAAAGAAATGCCTTTCTCAGTTCTGAATGAACAGTCCTTTGTTCTGAGATAGCAGCCTTCAATTCTAAAACGTCTACCGTGGAGAACATCCTTGATAAATCTATGCCTCAAAGGCTTTAATACTCTGAAAGTTTGTTTTTAAATTAAACTCCTAAACTCCACAGAATATAGGCCCAGTCACTTGATCTCTCTTCAGGACAATCTATGCATGCCAGCAGCCAATTAATACTGGACACAGTAGCTCCTCACCTAAACCTTGCATGGATGTTTTAAGTTTAACATCTATGAAAACAGCTAAACTGTTGGTTGTCATTCCAGGGTGGTGGGTAGAGGCCCCTTGAGACAGCTGGTCTCTGAAATCAGCCCCGAGTAGAGAGGACACCTATATCCCATAAAATATCTACTTCCAAATGGGTACCTAAGGTTGAAATCATCCTCAAAATATTTCAGTTTGAAGACGTTTTGTCAGAAATAAAAGATGGCCAGAACATGTGCAAAATTGATTACAGAAGAATAACAGAGGAAAGAGGAGAATGGAAACCATGGCAAAGAGAAGGCTCCATTGGCCTGGGACTGTACCAGGAGGACGTGAAGGATGCAGACCAGATTGTGCAATTTCACTATTGAAATCCTACAGTCTTGTAATTTACAAAGGCCCCTTGGGATTGTTTTCAAGTTGTTTGAGAGAGATTTTCTTTAGATAGAAAGTTTACCTTACTATTTAGCCCAAATTATAATGCATAAAATAGCAACCTAATGGCTATCCTATAACTACACAAAACGTTGCCTGCAGCCACTGCTGAAATAGACTGAGTAGCCACGGACAGGATGATTCCACCCACCATTTTCCTTTTCATTCTCATTAATTGTTCATATCAGAATGAGACCTATAACATATAACATATATTTCATGTCCTGTTTGCTCTGTAATTAAGAAGAGCTAAATGCACAAATTGTCTGCATTCTTTTCTTTTGAACTCTATGCAACATCATGTTTAATTTTATTTCCCCATGCATTGGTACGACATGGTCAGACAAAAGGGGTAACATGTTCCTAGGTTCTTGGTCAATCACCCTGGGACAGCCTTCCCACTGCGTTCAGAGAATCCCTACAGTGTGGAAGCAGGCCATTCAATCCATTGAGTCTACACCAACCCTCCCAACCAATTCCCCCCCCTCCCCCTATAACCTATGGCTAATCCACTTGGGCTGCACATCCCTGGACACTATGGGCAATTTAACATAGGCAATCCACCTAACTTGCACATCTTTGGACTGTGGCAGAAAACTGGAGTACCCAGAGGAAACCCACACAGACACAGGGAGAATGTACAAACTCCACACAGATAGCCATCCAAGGGTGGAATCGAACCCAGGTCCCTGGTGCTGTGAGGGAGCAGTGCTGACCACTGAGCCACCACACCATATTGGTCTTTCCAAAATTGAGAAATTTCAAGCGTAAGTTACATCCAACGTCAATTAAGTTTCCCTTGCATTTGATGCTGGAGATATTGATCTGAACACCACCTCTATCTTAATATTAACCATGCTTCCAGATTACATTAATAAACCTGATGACTTTCTGTCCAATCACAGCTTCTTTAAGAAAGCTCTTCCAATTAATCTTTAGGTGCAAGAACACAAATATTCCCCTTTAAAAAGCATCTAGATATCAAAAAATAATAATTTACTGAGAAACTAACGAATGGCTCTGTGTTAATTTTTAAAATTAACTTTCAATGACTTAAAATCTTGGGTGATGCATGATACACGCTGATAAAAATGCCTGTTTTTTGTGATTATACCCATTTTCAACTGTATTAAAAAATTGTAATAGGCTAACAACCCTCAATACAGAAAGGTTTTCTTTTAATGCAAACGGAAAGATGGCTAACAATTTAATTCTATAATGCGGTCCAAATGCATTGGTTAATGGAAAATTTTGTATTTGTGAATATGCAAATCACTTCGAAAGGACGTTTAATCATCATTTCAGAAAATCTGTGGTTAGCCAAACCTTAAGCATAATTGCACTAAGTGTTTGAAGAACTCAGTAATATCTGTGTAGATAGAGAATCGCAGTTAATGTTTCAGGTTCATGACATTTTCTCAGAATGGGAAGTTAGAGATGTAAAAACAGAGCTAGTGCTTCTATTGGTATCTAAGGCAAAGAGTAAGATAGTGTTTGCCCTCTAGAGGTTGAGAATAGCGATTTAAGAGTAGATAATAAAGACATGATGTAATTAATATTTTGCTTCTGTCTTCACTATAGCATATACAAAAATGTCACAGACCTGTAAGTCTAGAAAGCAGGAATTTGAGGAAATTATAATCACTAGGGAAGCGGTTTTGAGTAAATTGATGGAACTGCAGGTTGGTGAGTCTCTGGGTCCTGATGTAATTCATCCTAGAGTCTTAAAAGTGGTTGCTAATGAGATAGTAGGTGCATGATGTTAATTTTCCAAAATGTGTTAACATCTGGAAAGGTTCTATTAACTGAAAATAACACATATAACCATTCTGTTCAAGAAAGGTGGAAGGCAGAAAATAGGAAATTATAGGTTAATTGTCTTGATGTCTATCATGGGCAAGTTGTTAGGATCAATTTTAAAGAGCTTATACCGGGCACTTTACAAAGCACTTTAAAAACTTAATGAGTAGTCAGCATGTTTTTTTTTAAATCAAAGAAAAGCCTTGGTTAACAAACTTATTGGAAATTTTTGAAGGAGTAACATGCATTGAGGATAAAGGACAGCCCTTTGATGTACTGTAATTGGATTTACAGAATGTGTCTGACAAGATTCCACATAAAAGGTTATCTGTTTTGGGATCTGAACTTTTTTATACTTTTATGTAAATTTTCACCAGTAGAGCTTTATGGTAGTTAACCAGTGATTACAAAATACGAACATTATCTTGTGGGATTTTAAAATAGTTAATGTTTCCAATGAAAGAAACAGTTCTTCAATCTGTCTCCCTCATCTTGAGTTAATTAAAACTCAAGGGTTTTGGTTAAAAGAATCTAGTTACATAGACCAAAGGCACTTTCAAACTATCTAAAAAAAAGTGCAGCATAGGGATGGCAGCCAAATCTCTGTCCTGCCACAGTCTAAAGATGTGTGGGTTAAGTGGATTAGCCATGGTAAATTGCCCAGTGTCCAGGGATGTGTAGGTTAGCCATGGGAAATGCAGAGTTACAGAAATGGTAGTCTGGGTGGGATGCTCTTTGGAGAATCGGTTTGGACTTGTTGGGCTGAATGGCCAATTTCCGCACTAGGGATTCTATAAAAAAAACCTTTTTTTACAGATTTAGTGAGAAAATTGGACCGCAGAGAAACTCAGGACTTTATTAGTTCAATGATTGCTACAGAGATGCTGTAGATGTAGGTATAGTCATGGTCATTGTCATAGAGTCATACAGCACGGAAACAGACCCTTCGGCCCAACCAGTCCATGCTGACCATGTTCCCAAACTAAACAAGTTCCACCTGCCTGCTCCTGGCCCATATCCCTCTAACCCTTTCCCATTCATGTACTTATCCAACTGTCTTTTAAATGCTGTAACCTGCATCTACCACTTCCTCTGGCAGTTCATTCCACACACAAACCACCCTCTGTGTAAAAAAAATGCCTCTCATGTCTTTTTTAAATCTTTCTCCTCTCACCATAAAAATATGTCCTCTGGTTTTGAACTCCCCCACTTTGGGAAAGACCTTTGCAATTCATCTTATCTATACCACTCACGATTTTACAAAGCTCTCAAAGGTCACCCCTCAACCTCCTACACTCCAGTGAAAAAAGTCCCAGCCTATTTTTATAAAGCAAACCCTCCATTAGAGAAAAAGAACTAGTTCTAAAGGCTCCATGTGCTTGGGGAACTTCATGAACCCATCCACCAGTCCAGATAGATTATTGTGGGATGATACATGAGGCTTGGGGGATGGGAGCTCACAAGCAGGAAGAGGTGATATTGGAAAGTGATGTATTTTGCACAGTAACCTGCACTTAGTGCAGGAAGAAATAGAGTTAACGTTTCGGGTCCAGTGACCCTTCCTCAGTACAGGACTCGAAACGTTAACTCTGTTTTTTTCCTTCACAGATGCTGCCAGACCTGCTGAGCTTTTCCAGCAACTTTGTTTTTGTTCCTGATTTACAGCATCCGCAGTTCTTTAGGTTCTTAACCTGCACTTAGTGCCTGCAGTAAAGTATTTCAGAAGACCTTTTGGAATAAATTTTGTACTGCGCCACATGATGATAAAATAATAGGACAGGAGATTCAAAATGTGGTCAAAGAGAAAGGGACTTAAAGGTGGGGATAATGTCATGAGGTGGAGAGGCAGAGGGAGGAAATTCTAGATCCTGAGGCCTCAATGGTTGAAGATAATTGCTAGTGGTAGAGGCATTAAAATCAGGCATCTGGAAGACAATAGATTCGGAAGGCTGCAGGGATCTCAAAGGTTTGTTGGTCTTGAAAGTGTTACAGAGACGTTATTGTTGTTAAGCATATAAGTTGAAGATTATCAAAAACAATTTCTACCAGGACTAACGTTGCCACCAAATATTGTTATGTAACATTTCCAGGAACTGAAAGAAAAAGAGATGCATTTAAGTTAATTAAAATAATAAATATTTAGAATTAAGCATGTAAGAGCTAGGAAGCTATGCTGCAACTGTTTGAAAAAAATAGGGCAGTCGCATAATGTGGATGATTATGGTCACCACAATACAGCAAGGATGTGATCACATTAGAAACAGTGCAGAGGAGATGTATGAGAACAGTGCAAGAACTGGCTAATTAAAGAAATAAAGTAAGGTTGGATCGTTAGGGATGTTTCCTATGCAACAAGGTAGATTTAATTGAGATGCATAAAACTATGAGGTGTCCAAATAGAGTAGTTGGAAAGACATAATTAGCAGAGAGGACATATATGGGATGTTGATTGAGAGCAATTGATGAAAGAATTCGAAAGAAATAGAATTAAGGACAATCATTTTCACACAGTGTGTGGCTGGTGTCTGGAATTCACTATTTGAAAGTGTGCTAAGGGCAGAACCATTATCGCAATAACAAATACACAAGGATACGCACTTCAAATTCTGTAACCTACAGAGATATGGACAATAAGCAGGAAAGACGGATTAGACTGAATGGTTCTTTTCTTGGTTGCACTTACACAATCCTCCCACAATTGGTTTCCTTCTTTGATCTAAAGTTCTATAAGTTCACATGGCGCTTTTCATAACCTTAGGATAATCTAAAGCCAACAAGATACTTTAAAAGAACATTCACTTTTGTAGCAAACATAGTAGCTAATTTATATACATAAATGTCCCATTATGACTTCAACAAGCAGGTACTTTTTTTTGAGGGACATACTCCCTGTTATTGTAAATACTCCCCTGTTTCATTGTGCCAGAGGAAGAAAATAGCACTTTTCCAGAAGTTTGTGATTCCCTCAGAGTGGAACCTGGAATCATAGAATCCCTACAGTGTGGAAACAGGCCCTTTGGCCCAACAAGTCCACACTGAACCTCAGAGAATCCCACCCAGACCCATCCCCCTATAACCCACCTAATCTACACCTCCCTGAACACTACGGGCAATTTAGCATGGCCAATCTACCTAACCTGCACACCTTTGGACTGTGGGAGGAAACCCATACAGACACAGGGAGAACGTGCAAACTCCACACAGACAGTTGCCTGAAGCTGGAATCAAACCCAGGTCCCTGGTGCTGTGAGGCAGCACTGCTAACCACTGAGCCACCATGCCACCCAATATCAGCCTAGTTTTAGTATTTGGAGTGGGGCTTCAACCTGCAAGCTTCTGACTCAGTGGAATTAAGCTATAAGTCATATGGTCCTGATCCTGGTCCTGTGAGACAGAAAAGGATATATTTCTGCATCAAATACATAAAAATATTGCTGTTAATCAGAACATCCAATCCAAGTTTTTTTTATACTGGCTCTGGATATTTCTAAGTGCATTTTCATGATGTGGTGGAGCATTTGCTCTTTTATAACGCCAGTTAATACTATTTCTTGCACGTAGTTAAGAAAAGACATCCAGTTGCATTCAAGGGTGTTGCATTGTAGCATGCAATTAAACATCATTGCACATGCATCTGATAGGCAACACAAGCCTCACTGATAATCTTGAAACACAATTAAATCAAATGTTACGACTAAAACAAAATCATATTGTCATATCACAACAAACATCTTCACATGTTTCAGAAGAATGTTTCTGTGTTTTTTTCACCGGTCCAGCTAATAAAGCACATGAGTCATACTGAAGTGTGGTAAGAAATGAGTTCAATAAAGGCACAATGTTTGCAAGGACCCCAGTCAGTAGTAATATAAGTAGCGAGCAACCAATTAAACTGACCGCTATAAATGTACTAAAATTATGGTCAACTTCAAAAACATTGCAGAGTTCTAATATAAAACACAAAAGTATTCAGTTCAAAGTTTTCTACGTGGGCACAGCTTCAAAGAACCTATAACATTTAATGAAAATCCAGTCATGAAATTCTGCTTTACATTTTATTGTTTCTAAAGACATATGGACTGATAGGCATATGGCATTGGTGTCACATTTTTTTTGAAATAACCCCTTAATGGTAATGGCTGAGAAACAATAAAAACCAAGCATAGAAAATGTAATTGGGTGAAAGGGGAAGACCAAAGCCTTACGGCAGTGAAAAGGAGCAAAAGAAAATCTGTGTGGGCAATTGGAATTTTCTTTCCAACCAAAAATGCACAATTTCCAACATCATTCAACTTCCCAGGAAAGTTAACCAACCTTGGCAATAAAAAATAAATAAGAGGCTAACATAGAAAGTTAGATAGCAAAGAGAAAGTTCACCATGAAAATTTCTCACTCAATCCAGAAAATAATCTGAATAATGTTTCAATAGACCCTTCAACACCATAAATAAAATATGAATCATGAATGAAGCTGCCAATACAATATTTTTTAACCTGTATCAAATTTGCCATGCTGTATGACATGTGTGTATTCATGCCTGCTAGTGTATCACTTACAAACTTTAGAAAGACAAATGTACCAATTCTTAGTTTCTCAGGTAGACCACTGGACCAAATTTCCACACCTCAACTGAAAAGATCCTCCACTATGGTTGACAAGACTCCATGCCCTGTGCTATACCCCTCATGACAGAATAGAAACAAGATCCTCCTCGTCATTACCTTCCACCTCACCAGTCCCTCATATTCTCTGCTTTTATCGTCTTCCATGTAAGTTCCAACATTATTTTCTTATAGTCCTGCCACATCCAGTCCTGAATGGTGGTGGACAATTAAAAAAAATTCACTGGAAGAGCAGGCTCCACAAATATCCACTTCCTTAATGATGGAGGAACCCAACACATCAGTGCAAAAGATAAAGCTGAAGCATTTGCAGCAATCTTCAGTCAGAAGTGCCGAGTGGGTGATCCATCTCGGCCTCATCCAGTGATCCCAGCATCATAGATGCAAGTCTCACAGATGCAAGATGCATGAAATGGTTGTAGGCATTGGATACTGCAAAGGCTCTGGGCCCTGACAACATTCCAGCAATAGTAGTAAAGACTTGTGCTCCAGAACTTGCCACTCCTCTAGCCAAGCTTTTCCAGTACAGTTACAACACTGGCATCTACCTGACAACATGGAAAATTGCCCAGTTATATCATGTATTCAAGGAGCATCCAACTCAGTCAATTACCGCCCTATCAGTCTACTGTCAATCATCAGTAAAGTAATGGAAGACGTCACCAATAGTGTTATCAAGCAGCTCCTGCTCAGTAATAACCTGCTCAGTGATATGTAATGTAACTAGTGCATGAATGGTCCATTCATCTTAGAGCAGTGAGAGAGTTACGGAGTAGAAACACATGGCTATAAAGTTTGCATCATGTAGCATAGTAATAGACAACCCAGCTACACAAAGGAAGATGCAGTAATTACACCAATGGTTGATATTTAACTGTTAAGAATGAAATCGTTGCATTTCTATATCACCTTTTGCAACCTCAGGGATCTCCAAGATAATTTTATAGCCAATGAAGTTCTTTTAAAGTGCGATTACTATTGGAAACCAATTTGCATTCAGCAAGGTCTCACAAACAGCAATATGATACTGACCGGGCAATCTGTTTCCAGTGATGTTGATTGGGGTATAAATGTTAGCAAAGCCATCGGCAATAGTTTCCCTGTTCTGTTTCAGAATAATTTTGGGGATCTCTTATATCTATTTGAAGATGAGACAGATCCTCAACATAACATTTCATTCAGCACTTCTAATGCCATAGTTCACCCTCAGTACTGCCCTGGGGCTATCAGCCTAGATGGGGTGCCCAAGTCCATGGAGTGAGCCTTGAGTTTAAATTTGGCTTGAGTCCTGAAGTGTGGCTGAGTGGCAAGAGTACTACTCACTGTTTCAAAGCTGATGTTATAAATTAATTATCATTCTGATCATCATTTTGATGTCAACCACAATTTAGCAACTTCTATTTTACAATATTTTGACACTGTACTGACCTACGAGTTACAGTAAACTCACAATGTATGCTGTTACAAATTGTCTAAGAGCTTTGTCACTTTGCTTAGTTCCTCGTGGAAAAGAAATTACATTCTTAATGATAACGTGTTGCACTCATGTTTAAGTGTGAAACAAGAGAAATGTACTTTGCAGTAGAAATGGCTTTACATCTTGTAATTTGCTTGAGTCTGCATTTCATTGGAAATGTACCTGTTGTTCTCACCAAAACCATTATTTCCCTTAAGTTGAACATACCTAGTAAAATTACTACTGTCCCAGGTACATGTAAAACCATCAGAGTTCATGTGGGCTTTGCTAACATATAGTGATGACGATTCCTGGGTTTTGCTAACATATATAGTGATGACGAATCCTCTTATGATCTTGACCTGTGATGTGGAAAAATTGGTACAATCTACCCAAACTATGTTCCCACTACTTCCTACCCCTACCCCCACTAAACTTTGAAACTTTCTCAGAAATCAGATAGATCTACTAATAATATCTTAGTCCAAATGATCACATTGCAAAGATCAGCAAACATTAACTGTTGGCAGAACATCAAGGAAGAAAACGCTAAAGATCCAAAGTGGTTAGTGAACATAGTTGGAAATCCTCTGCCACTTACTTCCCCGAGGCAATGATCAGCAACTAGATTAATGTAATCCACATGCCACAGGGAGAGATTCGAATCTGAATCCAATGTTTTTAAGTTTTGCCCAAACTACTTCACAGAATCACAGAATAGAAAGTGGCCATGCGGCCCATCTTGCTTGTGCCATCTCTTCAAAAGACCTATCCTATTTGTCCCACTCTCCTCTCCTTTCCCCCATAGCCCTGTACACTTTTCCTTTAATCCTTTTCCCTTTTGGAAGTTACCATTGAATCTTCCACCCACCTTGAATTTCAGATCATAACCACTTTCTACATACAATCTTTATCTCACTTCTAGTTCTTTCAGTTTCAATTAGTTCAAAGTCATGTCCTTTGGTTGCTGACCCTTCTGCTACTGGAAACAGTTCCTCTTTATTTACCTAATGAACACCTTTCATGAGCACCTCTATTAAATGTCCTGTTTATCTTCTCAATTCTTAAGCCTGTTTCACCAGTCTCAACATGTGGCTGAAGACGAACTATTTGAGTTGTTTCAAACATTTGGAATTAAAATAAATCTAGAAGTCTTCATAATCTCTAAAACCTCAAGAGTATTTTTTTCTGGTCTGAAGGTGATTCATGTGGAACTGGTACTGAAAGCCTAGAATGTTGGTGTGTTCAGGTGAAATAGGAAATTTAACATAATCCAATGTGATGAGTAACTCAGCCCCTGACAACTCAAAGCCTGTCCACGATCTACAAGGCATAAGTCAGGAGTGTGATGGAATACTCCCCACTTGCCTGAACGAGTGCAGCCCCAACAACACTGAAGAAGCTTGACACCATCCAGGACAAAGCAATTGCTTGATTGGCGCTGCATCCACAAACATCCACTTCCTCCACCACCGACACTCAGTAGCAGCAGTGTGTACCATCTACAAGATGCACTGCAGAAATTCACCAAAGATTCTCAGACAGCACCTTCCAAACCCATGACCACTTCCACCTAGAATTTTAAGGGCATCAGACAGATGGGAATGCCACCACCTACAAGTATTTTTTCTTTATTCATTCACGGGATGAGGGCATCGCTAGACAGCATTTATTGCCCATCGCTAATTGCCCAGAGGGTAGTTAAGAATAAACCATATTGCTGGTGGGTCTGGAGTCACATGTAGGCCAGACCACGTAAGGATGGCAGTTTCTTTCCATAAAGGATATTAGTGAACTAGCTGGGTTTTTCCAACAATTGACAATAGATTCACGGTTATTATTAGACTGTTAATTCCAGATATTTATTGAAATAAAATTCCACCATCTGTTATGGCAGGATTCAAACCCAGGTCCCCAGAACATTATCTGGGTCTCTAGATTAACAGTCCAGCAATAATACCACTACACCATTGCCTAGTTCCCCTCCAAGTCACTCACCATCCTGACTTGGAAATACATCACCATTCCTTCACTGTCGCTGGGTCAAAATCCTGGAATTCCCTCCCTAACGGCATGGTAGGTCAACCCACAGCAGGTGGACTGCAGTGGTTCAAGAAGGCAGCTCACCACCACCTTCTCAAGGCCAACTAGGGACAGGCAATAAATGCTGGCCAGCCAGCAACGCCCACATCCCACAAATGAATAGATTAAAAAAAACCTGGAATAAAAAACAGTAACAGTAATGATTACCATGAAACTACTCAATTCTCATATAAACCTATCTGCTACACAAATGTCCATTAGGGAAATAAATCTGCCATCCTTATGCTAGTACATGTATGATTTCAAATCCATGGCATTGAGTAACTCTTAGCTGTTTCTGAGATGGCCAACCAAGACATTCAGTTATACAAGGATGGGCAACGAATTCTGTCCTTGCCAGCAACACTCAGATCACATGACTTAACTTTTTTCTTAAATGCCTTCAAAATATCCCTGAAAGACTTGGAACAAATGCAACATATTGTTCAGGATTAGCACTATCCTTCTCACCTTTTCCTGTTGCTTACTGCAAGCCACAGCTAAGATAGATTGTTAACCAGCTGGGAAAGCAGTAACAAAAACAATGTTGCTGGAAAAGCTCAGCAGGTCTGGCAGCATCTGTGACGGAGAAAACAGAGTTAACATTTCAGGTCCGGTGACCCTTCCTCAGAACTGATGGTGGCTGGGAAAACGTCCGTTTATATGCAGAAAATAGGGAGGTGGATGGGGTAGGGAGTAAACGATAGGATAGAGCCCAAAGAGAGAGAAAGACAGTTGGACAGACAAAGGAATTGCTAACAATCAGGCTGGGAGGGTGAATAGTTGTTAATGGGGACTGTTAGTGACTAACAACAGGGGGTGTGTAATGGCAGGATACGTGGTAACAAAGCCTGGTATGTGTGGTGCGGGGCTGGGACATGGGAGAGTTTAGGCCCTAAAATTATTGAACTCAATATTGAGTCCGGAGGGCTGTAGGGTCCCCAAGCAGAAAATGAGGTGTTGTTCCTCCAGTTTGCGTTGGGTTTCACTGGAACACTGTAGCAAGCCAGAGACAGAGATGTTGGCCAGGGAGCAAGGTGGTGCATTGAAGTGGCAGGCAACAGGTAGATCAGGGTCTTTTTTGCGAGCAGAACATAGACGTTCTGCAAAGCGGTCGCCAAGTCTACGCTTCGTTTCCCCAATGTAGAGGAGACCACATTGTGAACAGCAAATGCAGTAGACTAGATTCTTGGAAGTGCAGGTGAATGTTGCTTCACCTGGAAGATATGTTTGGGCCCTTGGATACTGGGGAGGGAGGAGGTAAATGGGCAGGCGTTGCACATTCGCTGGTTACAGGGGAAGATGCCGTAGGGCTGTGGGGAGGTGTTGGGGTGAAGGAAGTGTGGACCAGGGTTTCCCGGAGGGAACGGTCCCTGCGGAAGGTGGACAACGGAGGGGAGGGGAATATGCGTCTGGTGGTGGCATCTTGCTGGAGGTGGTGGAAAAACAGTAGCCTGGTTGAATTACTATCACAATTACTGGTACTCTAGAATTGTTCCACATGAAATCTAATTGAATTCAGTGAGGGAACATAGTCCTGTACAGTTTCAATTCCTAATGGAAAGATGTGACTTACATTTATACAAAGCTTTCACCTTCTCAGATAAAAACTGAAAGAGCTCCGGAAGCTGTAAATCAGGAACAAAAACAGAAGTTGCTGGAAAAGCTCAGCAGGTTCTGAGGAAGGGTCAGCGGATCCAAAACGCTAGCTCTGATTTTTTTCTTCACAGATGCTACCAGACCTGCTGAGTTTTTCCACCAACTTCTGTTTTTGTTTCACACTCTCAGGTTGTTCCCTTGTTCTTTATGACCAATGGAAGTAGTCATTGTAAATTAATGTACAAACACAAGAGATAATCGGTGCACAGCAAGCGCCCCACAATAACAATATGATAATAAGATAGCAAGAACTGCAGATGCTGGAATCAGTGACAACAAAGTGTGGAGCTGGAGGAACACAGCAGGCCAGGCAGCATCAGAGGAACAGGAAAGCTGACGTTTTGGGTCGGGGCCCCTACTGTGTTCCTCCAGCTCCACACTGTGTTAATAATGTGATAATGTCTAGATAATGTCCTCATGCTAAATGGGCCAGACTTCACACAGATCTAGCAACTCAAGACGGGGCATCATGAAGTGCTGTGGGCCATCATGAGGTGCTGTACTCCAGCACAATCTGTAACCTCATGGCCCGGCATATCCCCCACTCAACCATTACCATCAAGCCACGGGATCAACCCTGGTTCAATGAAGAGTGAAGGAGGGCATGCCAGGAGCAGCACCAGGCATACCTGAAGATGAAGCCACCACACAGGACTACTTGCACGCTAGACAGTGAAAGCAGCAAATGATAGACAGAGCTAAGCAATCCCACAACTAACGGATCAGATCTAAGCTCTGCAGTCCTGCCATATCCAGTCGTGAACGGTGGTGGACAATTAAACAACTCACTGGAGGAGGAGGCTCTACAAATATCCCCATCCTCAATGATGGAAGAGCTCAGCAAATCACTGCAAAAGATAAGGCTGAAGCATTCGCAGCAAACTTCAGCCATAAGTGCTGAGTGGATGTTCCATCTCGGCCTCCTCTAGTGGTCCCCAGCATTACAGATACCAGTCTTCAGCCAATTCGATTCACTCCACATGATATCAAGAAACGGTTTGAGACACTGAATACTGCAAAGGCTATGGGCCCTGGCAACATTCCAGCAATAGGACTGAAAAATTGTGCTCCAGAACTTGTTGCTCCCCTAGCTAAGCTGTTCCAGTACAGTTACAACACTGGTATCTACCCAACAATGTGGAAAATTGGCCAGGTATGTCCTGTACACAAAAAGCAGGACAAATCCAACCTGGCCAATTACTGCCCCATCAGTCAACTCTCGATCATCAGTAAAGTGATGGAAGGTGTCATCAACAGTGCTATCAAGCAGCACCTGCTCAGAAATAACCTGCTCAGTGACGCCCAGTTTGGGTTCCACCAGGACCACTCAGCTCCTGACCTCATTACAGCCTTGTTTCAAACATGGACAAAAGAGCAGAATTCCAGAGATGGGGTGAAAGTGACAGCCCTTGACATCAAGGCTGCATTTGACTGAGTGTGGCATCAAGGAGCCCTAGCAAAACTGGAATCAATGGACATCAGCGGGCAAACTCTCTGGTGGTTGGAGTCATATCTGACACATAGGAAGATGGCTGTGGTTGTTGGAGGTCAATCATATCAGCTCCAGGACACCTCTGCAGGAGTTCCTCAGGGTAGTGTCCTAGGCCCAGCAATCTTCATCTGCTTCATCAATGACCTTCCGTCCATCATAAGGTCAGAAGTGGGGATGTTTGTCGATGATTACACAATGTTCAGCACCATTTGTGACTCCTCAGATACTGAAGCAGTCCATGGTCACATGCAACAAGATCTGGACAATATCCAGACTTGGGCGGACAAGTGGCAAGTGACATTCACACCGCACAAATGCCAGGCTATGACCATCATCAATAAGATACAATCTAACCACCGTCCCTTGACAGTCAATGGTGTTGCCATCACTGAATCCCCCACTATCAACATCCTGGGGGTTATCATTGACCAGAAACTCAACTGGTCTCACCAGATTAACACAGTGGGCACAAGAGCAGGTCAGAAGCTAGGAATACTGCAGCGAGTAACTCACCTCCTGACCCCTAAAAGCCTGACCACCATCTACAAGGCACAAGTTAGGAGTGTGATGGAATACTTCCCACTTGCTTGGATGCTCCAACAACACTCAAGAAGCTTGACGCCATCCACGATAAAGCAACCAGCTTGATTGGCACTACATCCACAAACATTCACTCTCTCCACCACTGACACTCAGTAGCAGCAGTGTGTACCATCTACAAGATGCACTGCAGAAATCCACCAAAGATTCTCAGACAGCACCTTCTAAACCCATGACCACTTCCATCTAGAAGTTTAAGGGCATCAGACAAATAGGAACGCCACCACCTCCAAGTTTTTTTTCTTTATTCATTCACAGGATGAGGGCTCTGCTAGGCAGCATTTATTGCCCATCCCTAATTGCCCAGAGGGCAGTTAAGAATCAACCATAATGCTGTGGGTCTGGAGTCACATATAGACCAGATCAGGTAAGTATGGCAGTTTCTTTCCCTAAAGGACATTAGTGAACCGGATGGGTTTTTCCGACAATTGGCAATGGATTCACGGTCATCATTAGACTATTAATTCCAGATATTTATTGAATTCAAATTCCACCATCTACCATGGTGGGATTCAAACCCAGGTCCCCAGAACATTATCTGGGTCTCTGGATTAACAGTCCATTGCCCAGTTCCCCTCCATGTCACTCACCATCCTGACTTGGAAATATATCACCATTACTTCACTGTCGCTGGGTTAAAATTCTAGAATTCCCTCCCTAATAGCATTGTGGATCAACCCACAGCAGGTGTACTGCAGCGGTTAAAGAAGGCAGCTCACCACCACCTTGTCAAGGCCAACTACTGACAGGCAAAAAATGCTGGCCAGCCAGGAACGCCCACGTCCCACAAATGAATAGAGAAAAAAAAGTGGTGTTGTTTGTGGAATAAGTATTGGCTAGGCAAAACTCCAACTTCGTTGCTGAAATATGGATATGGGATATGTTATGTCAACATGAGCGGGCAGATACATTCTCAGTCTTATATCTGAAGACAATATCTGCAATGGAGCAAAACTCTCTCCTGTGATCTCACATACAACATCTGTTCAGAAACTATTTCGGAAAGGAGGAACAAATGTTCGTGCCATGAGGACTATTCCTTGTTAGAAATCAATAGCAGCTAGACTTGGAGAGTAGCAGGGACGCAGGAAAGAGGAGGCCAATTTTGTGCTGTTTTTTGTTAGCCAACGTTGACTGAACCCTCAAATCATTGAGCCACTTTGAAGACCTGTTGATTGTAAGAGGTAAGTGAAAACTATTTATGGCTTTACATAGTGATGGCTTTTCCCATCATTGTTAATGCTTGGCCTGTTCTTCAACTTCCTCATTTGAAATCTTCCACTGAGTAAACCTTACATGGGAATGGGTACATAGCTTTTATAGATTCATTTATCTTCCAAACATTTTATAAGGGCACCCATAACAAACCTTGATCTGTGTCATTATTTAACAGTCTGCCCTTGCAGAGTGTTGGCCTAAAGTTTAACTCTTATGATATATTCAGAATACTGAATGAACGATAAAAACAACATAGAAGGTACAACACAGAATCAGGCCATTTAGCCTAATAGTTCATGTCGTCCATTGAATCTTCTGCCAAACCTCTGCATCTAACATTATCAACATACACTTTGATTCCTTTTACCTTCTTGGATATATCTAGCTTCTCTTTGAATGTATCAACACAATTCATCCCAAAAATTCTATGAAGCAGTAAGTTTCACATTTGCAATGTTCTCTGAGATGAAATTTCTCCTGGATTCCCTACTGGATTTATTAGTGTCAACCTTATATTTTTGACTCTTAGTTTTAGATTTCAACAACAAGTGAAAATATCTTCCCTGAAATTCAGGAATTGAGGGAGAACAGGTGTTCTGGACGCTGAAAGGGCGTCCTCTTGGTCCTATCAGTTTGACTACTCTATCGCACTCTGGGCTTGCCTCCCATGTTCTGCCCACTCAAACTTGTGTTCATCCAAATCTCTGCTACCTGTTCTTACCTTATGCTATATGCTGCCCAGTTGTCACCTATGATCACAGACCTACATTTGTTCCTTTACAGGTGGAGTAGCATTTCACCTGTATCTCCCCAAGCCTTGTGTATTGTATTTGCTGCACTCAACGTGGCCTACTCTACATTTGAGAAACCAAACGCAGACTGGGTGACCACTTTGCAGAACACCTCCAGTCCGTGCTCAAGCACGGCCTCTGTAGCCGGTTATTTTAACACAGCATCCTCCTCGCGTGCCCAATGCAATGCTCCGGCGAATCACGGTGAAAACTGGAGGAGAAACATCTCATCTTCAAACTAGGCACTTTATAACCTTCTGCGCTCAATATTGAGTTCCACGCCTTCAAATTATGAACCTATTCCTTTCCTTTCTTGTAGTTTTGCTTGTTACATTCTCTGTCACCATGTTCTCTCTCCCCTTCCCCCACCCCAGTGGGACTGTCTCTGGCAGTTAGACACACCATTGTTCTGCCATTCTCACATTCTGATCTCGTAATCTGAATTATCAATGTCCTTTCTCCCCAAGCACTCCAAACCTACTCACCCCACCCCAACTAAAGCATAAATGCTGCCCCCTTCCAACTATAGCATAAATGCTGCCCCTCCCAACTATAGCATAAATGCTGCCCCCTCCACATTTCACTTCAGCTCTGATGAAGAGTTGTCTAGACTCAAAACATTTGCTTACTTTTTCTCTATGAATGCTGCCTGACCCATTGTGATCTCCAGCATTTTTTGTTTTCAGTACAGGTTCCAGCACCTGCAGTAATTTTCTCCTACATTTGTTCTTCACCTGGCAGAACCTCAATTTGAAAGCGCTCTTCCTTGTTTTTAGATTTCTTCACAGCCTCTGTCTTCACTATTTAAGTAACCTCTTCTAGCCCTAGAATGCTCCAAATATTCTGTACTCATCAAAGTCAACTTCCTTGTGTATCCCCGATTTTCAGCACTCCACCATTAGCACCGAGGCCTTCAACTGCCTGGGGCCTGAGCTCTGTAACTCTGTTTCTAAACCATTCCACCTCTTTCCTCTGCTTTAAGGTGCTCCTTAAAAAGCTGAATCTATGACTAAGCTTTGAACCTCCTGTCCTAGTAGCTCCTATGTGGCTCAGTTGCTGTGCTTTGGTAAAGACACCATATACTTGTAGGTTGTTGTGATTACACATTATAGATGAGTTGTACATTTAGTCTAGTGAGACAATTCCAGAAATTGGAAAGAATCACTCTGATTTACTACTGAAAATTTTACACTGTACAGCAAAAGATCTGAAATACAGGTTCAACTAAGCCATAAATTTAATAAGTACTCAAAAAGGATGCAGGAACCATTGAGACTGGATTAACAATATTAAAAGAATCATCAAAATCACAATATAAAAGGATTCCTAAAAAAACTCAAGGACGGTATAAAGATGCACTATTTTGCAGCTGAATTTACCTACAAAGTAGATATTGTCCCAACCATGGTGACAGAGGATTAGACTGAGTCACAAGGGTTTAACATTAATGAGGAGGAGGAAGTGGATAAGCTGTCAGTGCTTAAAGTTGATAAGGTGAGAATGGAAATAGCAGAGACACTGGCAATAAACTTTCAATCTTCCCTGATTCGGGGTGGTGCGGAGAACAGGAGAATTGCAAACACTATGCCCTTGTTTCAAAAAGGATTATAAAGATTGGCCCAGCAACTACAGACCAGTCAGTTTAACTTCAGTGCTGGGCAAACCTCTAGAAACAATTATTCGGGATAACATTTATAATCATATGGAAAAATGTGTGTTAATGCGGCGTGAATTCATTAAGGGAAAATAGTGCCAATGAGCGTGACACTGCTGCTGTGGTGCACATGGACTTCCAAAAAGTAGTCAATGTAGTGCCACACAACAGACCTATGAGGAATGGTATATATCGTCAAATAAAAGGGACTGTGGCAACATTGATACAAAGCTGTCTGAGGGATCAGAAGTAGAAAGCGATGGTTAATGGTCTTTTTTTGCACCAGAGGAAGGTTTGTAGTGGTAGACTCCAGGATCTGGCATCGAAACACTTGTTTTCCCTGATATAGCACGGGGGCAATTTCAGTGTTCGCAGACAACACAAAACTTGGGTGAGTTGAAAATGATGGGCAAGACAGTGTAGAACTTCCAAAGGACACAGCCAAAACAAGATTGAACTGGATAAATTGCTCCCCTCCTGTTCTGAAGGAAGGCACTTGACTTGATACATTAACTTTGTTTCTCTTCCCACTGATGCTGTCAGACCTGCTGAGCATTTCCAACATTTTCTGTTTTCATTACTGATTTTACTAATGCTTAACAATAGTTTTCTCTCAGTATTTCTGCTAGACCACCTGAGTGTTTTCCAAAATCTTCTGTTTTTATTTCAGAATCCAGTATCCACGATACTTTTGTAAAAGCAATCATCCAAAATTTTCCATAGTTTTCTGCAAACTTTGGCTGTGTTTACATCAACAACATTTCCCAGCCATGCAACTTTAAATGTCAGTATCAAGAAAACAGTGTTAATATTAACATCATCACTTCTAAATTCCATTCCAAGTTGAATACCATCTTCTTTTGGACATATATCATGAATTGTTCACTAGTACTTGCCAAAATCCTGGAATTTTCGAAGTAACACCATCATATGGCTACATCACCACAAAGACTACATTGATTTCAAGAATAAAAATTATCACCCTATCACCAGCTCAGAAAAATTAGGGATGAACTTTACCAAACTTGATCAAATGTCAAGAATAAATTTTTAAAGACTAAACTTTTCTTGCTAAAGAGCTTTGAGCTACAGACTTGGGATCGTGATAAGATGGATAATCATTTTGCGTTAGTCAAATGAAGATCAAAAGAAGATGAATTGAATTTGATGGACCTTATACTCTTGGCTGATTTGACATGAATTGATTCTGCTCTATTTAGTTCTACATTTGGTGCATACAGAGAAAGTATGTGAAGCATTTGATTACACACAAATTGCTCATCCACCAGAGCTGCACAAGTTATTTGGTATATTGTGAAATTATTCCACAAAAGCCGGTATCCCACCACCAAGCCATCTTTTATTTACACGTGTGTAGTACTTGACACTGGTCTGGCTTCCTCAGTGCCACCTCTCAGAGCGAACAGAACCTCTGACACTCCTGTTTACATCTGTCAGCCAGGGCTCCCTGATTGGACCAAATTAACATTCCCAGTCAGGGAACTCATATTGAACGAGGTCCACCTGGCTGACCTCGTTACACATATTGTACCTACGGAACTGGGATCCAAACTAAATGCTTTTACAGGGAGCTAAGTTTCTGGGTCAACCATTAGGTACAATTTGTAACTTTTACAATAAGAGGAAGAAATCACTAGTAAAACTAGCATAAAGAGTTTGATTTACTTTAACTTGGAGTTCAGTTTTAAAAACATTGTTTCATTTTCAAGTCCAAAGATGTGTAGGTTCGGAGGATTGCCAGACTAAATTGCCCATAGTACCCAGGGATGTGCAGGCTAGGTGGATTAACCATGGGAAATGCAGCGTTACAAGGATAGGGTAGGGAGGTGGGTTTGGGTGGTATGGTCTTCGGAGGGTTGGTGTGGACTCGAGGGGCTGAATGGCCTGCTTCCACACTATAGGCATTCTATGATTATCTTTTTTCAGGCTGTCAGCCCACAACTCTCTAAGATCCCTGTGTTCCCTCCAGTTCTGGGCCCTTCCTGCATCCCAGATTCTCACCATTTAACTAGTAGATCAATTAGGTAGGCTTGTTGTTCAAATTTGAACATTTATTGTCTGTAAAAGACCTGTAAGTTGTGGAAGATGATGTGAGAGAACCAAATGTGTCTCCTTTGTAACTTTCAGACCAGTAGTCTCCAGTTTATACTGCCAGAGATAGTAGGAACCGCAGATGCTGGAGAATCTGAGATAACAAGGTGCAGAGCTGGATGAACACAGCAGGCCAAGCAGCATCATAGGAGCAGGAAGGCTGATGTTTCGGGCCTAGACCCTT
>NC_063334.1:29954105-29972829 GCF_021869965.1 Rhincodon typus
CAGTTTGTACTGCCGTTTAGTCACCTTGACCAGTTCCAACTGGAGGAAACTAATGAGCTGCACAGCTTAACTAAATCCTGAACAGATTAGTATACATGCACTAATTGCTTATTAGCAACAATTTCAACATTAAAAGCCCTTCATCGTTAGATCGGTTCAGCAACACTGGAGATCAGACATGAGTAGTTGATGGGGAAACAAAGGACTATTGGAATGGTAATATTAATACATATAATCACAAGTATTGCTAATACATACATGAAATTTGTGCCCTGCAAGGTAATACTTTAATAATATTAGAAAAAGAACTCGCCAGATCATTGGATTGATGGCACAAAATGAAATATCTTACATTTAAGAATCCTGTCATTACCTGGATTGTTGATTGGGCCAAAACAGATAAACTGGACTAATGCCTTCTAATCGGGAATACCGAGTTACAGATTTCTTTATAGTTCTCCTGTTGGCCAGTGTAACTTTGGCAGAAAAGTAACTTGAAACCCAGTTAAAATGACAGAAACACCTTTCAAGCTGATACCCTGTGTTTGTGCTATTCTTTAGTAAATTATCAGAAAAATCTTACCAGCCACACCAACCACCTACCCCAACCTTCCATGGACAATCAGCCCACTTTGATATCTCATTTCTTCATTGGTCCTAACACTTCCACAGAATAATATTTGACATTGGAATCAAAAAATACCAGAGGAATCCTCTCCAATTGACTTTGCTAATATTTAACCATCTGCCAGCATTAGTAAAACTGATTTGGTTGGAATTGCATTGCTTTGGGTCAGAGCTAGCTGTTGGTAAATTGACTGCAATGCTCTAAAACTGGTATCTTTTGGCTCCAAAGCATTTTGGAACTGCCTGAGGTCACAAATAGCCTTTCTTTCTTATTTACATCCCAAACCTTTTCTGACAGGCCTTTTCTGTCACAATCATCTATCAGTGGTACCTTACCACAATTCCTCTCGCCCAGCATTCCAAATGTGATTGTGCGAAATCAGGCCCGTGTGTCTGGACACCGCATCTGCATTGCCAAAGAATCAGCTTCCAAAACAAGAAGAGATAACACAGTTTGGAGCTGGAGGAACACAGCAGGCCAAGTAGCATCAGAAGAGCAGGAAAGCTGACATTTCCGGTCCACACTGTGTTGTCTCTGACTCCAGCACTGACAGTTCTTACTATTTCCAAAACAAGAACCTCTTTTCACAAATTAAGATGACACCCAATCTCAAGGAGGAAAGAAAAAAAACCTTTTACAGTCACTCTGAACGTGTTACTGAAAAGGAGACGCCTTGAAGTCAGTGCGTCGGAGGAATGCACTGTAAACTTAACCGTGTGGCAGCATCCCACCCAATAAACACAATGGGAAACTGACCACTTACACTCTGTTGATGAGAATGAAACAATGAAAGAGAGCAGAACCCAAAGGACAACTCTGTTGTCTCTGACTAGAGACCTGAGAGTCTGGGACTGGTCTATCGAGTCACACAGGGGCAGAAGCTAATAGAATGTTATTGTTTATCGTGAGGGGAATTGAATACAAAAGTAGGAAGGTTATACTTCAATTAAGCAGGACACTGTGTACTGTGTACACTGTTAGTCACCTTATTTAAGGAGGGTTCTAAATGTGGTGAAAGCAATTCAGAGAACACTTACCAGTATAATAACTGGAATGGGCAACTTAGCTTATTGGGAAAGGTTGGACAGGCTAGGAGTCTAGCAAACCTCTCTTATCTCTCTTCTGCAGCTAAGTAAACTTCTGGGAGCTGTTACAAAAAGCTGAGAAAATAACCAGGGATAAAAGAATCCTTTACTTCTGTTACGTGCTGGTAACAATTGAACACTGCACCCAAAGGCAAACTTGAAAAACTCACCCTGTAATTTGTCAGTGCCAGTGTGAAATATTATTAATGAAGACAAGGAGGCAAGGTTTAAGTTAATTCCTCCCTGCCATGGTTTAGGCTGCTTTCAGATTTCACTGGGCACTGAGGTTGTTCACAGGTTGTAAAGACTTGATTGATTGATTTATTGTCACGTGTACTGAAATACCGTAAAAAGCTTTGTTTATGAGTGTACAGGCAGATCATAGTAAGCAAAAGATGTACAGATCAAAACGACTTAGACAGGGGCATACAGGTTACATTGCATGGGGTCTGCGCTAGGCGAGATCAATGTTAGCAAGATCAGCATTATTTGAGGCTAAAAAGTCCATTCATTTGTCTGATAATGGCCAGAAAGAAGCTGTTCCTGAACCTGCTGGTGCGTGTGTTCAAGTTTCTGTACCTTCTGTCTGACGGAAGAAGTTGTAGGAGATCATTACCAGGATGCGATGGGTCTTTGATGATGTTGGCAGCCTTTCCGCGGCAGCGAGCGGTGGTGTAAGTGGAGTCCATGGATGGAAGGTTGGCTTCCGTGATGGTCTGGGCTGTGCACACCACCTTCTGTAGTTTTTTATGGTCCTGGGCAGAGCAGTTGCCATACCAGGCCAATATGCACCTGGACAGCATGCTTACAATGGTGCATCTGTAGAAGTTAGTGAGCGACCTTATGGACGTGACAAATTTCCTGAGCTGCCTGAGGAAGAAGTGTGTTGTTGTGCCTTCTTGACCATCATATCCACGTGGGATGTCCAGGACAGGTTGTCGATTATTGTAGCTCCGAGGAACTTGATGCTCTTCACTCTCTCAGCCTCAGTTCCGTTGATGTAGATGGGGGCGTGTTCTCCTCCTTTTCTTTCTGAAGTTAATGATCAGTTCTTTAGTTTTTCCGAAGTTGAAAGACAGAGTGTTTTCATTGCACCATGTCACCAAGTCCTCTATCTCCCTTCTGTAGTTGGACTCATTATTGTCAGATATCTGTCCCACTATGGTGGTGTCGTTAGCAAACTCAAAGATGGTGTTTGTTCAGAATTTGGCAACACAGTTGTGGGTGCACAGGGAGTACAGGAGGGGAATGAGGGTGCATCCTGGGGGCGTCTCCAGTGTTGAGTGTTATTGTAGAGGAGGTGGAGTTACCTATCTTCACTGATTGCGGCCAGTGGATCAGAAAGCTGAGGATCCAGTTGCAAAGGGCCGAACCAAGACCAAGGTCATGGAGTTTTGAGATCAGTCTGGGGGGATAATGGTGTTGAAAGTGGAGCTGTAGTCAATGGACAGGAGTCTGATGTAGGTGTCTTTGACCTACTTTCTGTAGGTTATACAAAATTTGGACATGTAGTTGACAGTGAGGAGCCAGCTATAGCTGCAAGAGATACCAATGGACTGGTTAAGCAGGCAAAGAAGTGGCAAATGCGATCTGGAGGAGTGCAATCATGATAGTTCATTTGGAAGGGCAAATGACAAGATTCTAAGAAGTATAGAGGAACATTAAGGTTCCTTGGAGCGCTTCTCCACAGTTTCTTGAAGGAAATGTAGATAAGGTGAAGGAGGCAAATGGAACACAATTCATTAGCTTAAAAAAAGAACATAAGAGTCAGGAGGTTAAGCTAGAACTTTATAAAATTGTAGTTGGGTCACAGCTAGAGTAGTGTGCCTTTCCAGTCACTGCATTACAGGAAGACTATGAGCACAATAGAGATATGACAGAGGAAATTTAAAAGTACGCTGCCAGGAATGGAGCTAGTGAGGAAAGATTGGATAAGCTAAGGTTTTTGCAACAGAGAAGGCTGAGAGGGGAATTACGACTTAATAATAACAAAAATATTCCTTAAAAAGTGGTGAGGACTGGAACTCACTGTCTGTAAAGGTGGTAGAAACTCTCAATGCATTTAAAAAAAAACTTGTGCACTTGAGATAAGATGAACTGGAAAGTGACATTAGGCTGGACAGCTCTTTATTGGATAGATATGATGGGCTGAATGGTTTCTTTCAGTAGGGCAAATTTTCAATGTTTCTGTTCTCCTTCTCTCAAAGTTTGTAATTCTTTCTGCTTTTGTTTAGTGTTTAGTAATAAAAACAAAGTTGCTGGAAAAGCTCAGCAGGTCTGGCAGCATCTGTGAAGGAAAAAACGAGAGTTAACGTTTCAGGTCCGGTGACCCTTCCTCAGAACTGAGGAAGTTTAATAATGATTGGGATACTGTTTTGTCTCAGGTATACGTTAAATGTTCAATAAGGCAAATTTCCTGCCTAATACTCCTTTTGAGTGACATAATTTATCCTCATCTCAGACCTAAATGGGTCACTGCTTATTCTGGAACTGTGACCTTCTGGTCCTAACTTCATCAGCCAGAAGGAACACAGCAGCCATCATCTCGGCAGCCACATTTTACATGTTTTGCATTAATTGTTTTAAATCCTAGGAAACCCTGGTCTAGTCTATTTAATTTGCCCTCATTAAACAATCCTCTCAACCTTGAATTATTCCAATGAATCTTCATTGCACTCCAGCTCAGGTAAGGAGACCAAATCTGTACACAGTAAGCAGGTATGATCTCACTAAGGCCTCCCATAATTGCAGTCGTTCAATCCTTTCATACTCTAATCCCTTTGTAATAAAGGCTGACACATTATCTGCCTTCCTAATGGTTTCCTGTTCATGCATGTTAGCTTTGTGTGAACGTTATGTTTGACTTCTTTTTTACTTTGCATTTCACCTCTGGGTCTTTTACCAATTATCAGCTGACACATCACTAGAAGCTGAACCAGTTCTGCTGGTACCACCCTCGTCTCTGAGTCACAAATTTCTGGGTACACATTTCATTCCAGATCATAAGCAGAAAAATTAAGGTTGATGCATAACATAGGACTGCACTGTTGGCAATGTCCATTTTTAGATGAAACCTTACACAAAGACTCCTATAGACTTCTTGGGAGAATGTAAAAGCTCCTAGGGTCACTATTTCAAGGAAGAACAGGGGCTATTCCAGGATTGTCAGTGGTTAGCACTGCTGCCTCACAGCATCAGAGGACCTGGGTTCGATTCCAGCCTTGGGCGACTGTGTGGAATTTACACATTCTCCTCATGTCTGCGTGGGTTTCCTCCAAGTGCTCCGATTTCCTCTCAAAGTCCAAAGATGTGCAGGTTAGGTGGATTGGCCATACTAAAACTTGTCTACAGTGTCCAGAGATGTGCAAGCTAGGTGGGTTAGCCGTGGGAAATGCAGGGTTATAGGGATAGGGTAGGAGTGCGGGTCTGGATGGAGCGCTCTTTGAAGAGTCAGTGTGGACTTGATGGGACAAAAGGCCTGCTTCCATGGGAATTCCATGATTCATGGTAAATAGTTATCCTTTCATCAGCATCAAAATAAACTGGTCATTATCCCATTATTATTTGTAGGAACCTGCAATGTACAATTGACCATCACATTTTCTACACTGTAGAAGTGAATATACTTCAAAAAGTACTGTACTGACTGCAAAGTAGTGAAAAATGTTACATCTTAGAAATCTTTCTTTATTTACTTTATCAGAACCATTCATGGGTCCTGCTTCTATTTTTGTAGCAGTATTGTATTGTAATTTTGACACTGGTACACTTGAGAACCTGTTCTTCTTCTCTGCTGCTCATCTTGAAAGTAGGCCCATGATTAACAGCAACCTTATGTTGACTCCAAAGAATCTGGGGACATTGCAGATGAGTTCCAGTGCTGTCTAGTGGGACCTACTTACTACACCTCTGGGCTCTCCCTCAGTGACTGCACCGAGCTTGTTATGGCTTAGCATCATCTGAGATTCCACCTGCAACCTTGTTGCATGCATTGGTTTCTGTTTGGTAAGGCTCCTGTCTGTTTTAGGATCGTTAATGGTATTGTTTATAGCATTTAGCGTAGTTCAGGGTGTTAATTGACCTACATTAATGGTAAACATTAATTTTGCCTTCTGTTACATGCTGATGAAGCAGACTTTCTTCACAATGGTCTCTTCTGTAATCTCCATGATTGAAAAGTGTGACCTACCTTCCCTTGTATTAATGTTGCTAACAGTCTAAGATTTGGCTGGAGTCTGCAGGAACTGGATATTAACCTCCATTGCACAACTGTGAGGAATCCTGGAGGAAAAAAATCATCATGTCATCAAATAAAATTGTGCTAATTCTCATTTTCTTTGGATATTTCTGCTCATTAATTCTGAAAATTGCTGGTCAAGGCAATGATCTACAGATAATCAAATACCCTCCAAAGAGGTAAGTAAAACCCTTTTCACTTTCCAATCAGCTGTAGTCAGGGCAGAGCTGCAAGATGACAGACATGTCATGTGGCCAATGGTGGAAGTGTCATTCTCCTTTGTGACATTATCCAGTGGCAGTGCATGGCACCCACTCTCTGTAAAAAATCTTGAGTCGGTGTTTTCTCCTTTACATCGTGACTGCTGATCACACTCGGAAACCTCTAATAGAGCCTGAATACCTGAGAATCTGTTGTCAGCTCCCTTCTGCCTGTGTGAAGTTTGTCTTTATTTGTCGATGGGGTGTGGGTTGCTGGGCCAACGTTAATTGCTCTAATTCTTCTTGAGAAACTGATGGTGAGTTATTTTGCAATGAAAAGAGTGTGTAAAGAACAATGTCTAAAATATCAGCCTGAAATATCTCTAGAATGTTGCAAGTTCTCCTTAGCCAGGAACTTAAAGTACACGTTAGACAGATGACGTACTGTAATGTACTTCTCTCTTGCACCCCACCCCCCAACCTCTGTTTACACTAAAAACCAGCAACAGCATTGTCAGACAGGATGCAGCGCTGAAATGTAAGTGAACCAACGATGGGCTCAGAAAACTACACATGCCTCACTTATTGGCTGGACTTAGATAATAATACAGCTTCAGTGACTGTTGTTTGTTGCTGCTTTCTTATTCTATTTCATTACATTTGAACAGTAGAGAATGATCAAAGAATCAGATTTTTAATAAGTTCAAGTTACACAGTGCAACATGAGAATTTAGGTAAATCACTTTACAAAATTCCAACACGATCCATTCTTTAGTTCACAATTTACTGTGAGAACTCAAGTATATTGCGCTCTACAGTCCAGCATGATTACAAGATATATTCACTTGAAACTCTTATAAAATTCTACCTTTGATGTCTACATTTCATGCATATTACTACTAAATCACAATACATCAGACGACACCTGAAGTGTTATCAAACATGGACCCAGGCTGATGTACTTAGCTCCATCTCAACCTTTCTTAATTATTCTATTATCGTGGTTATTTAAATTCTTCATGTTATTATTATAAGCACAGTGACCAAGACAACATCTCCCCAGTCCCTTAATAGATTGGTGAATGATGTTCACATATTTCTTCAGCTCCGTTTCCTTGTCGTTGGCTTGCTTCACAAAGCATTCCTTCTTAGTTGTCAAATGAAAACTGTTTGAACTCTGTGCGCTAATCTCACAAATAACCCAAGGCACAGGTTGTGTGAACTCACCATGGAACTTTTCATTTCGATGGTTCTATCAATCCCTGAGCAACAATGGAAGTATATGTTGAAAGAATCACTCCCTTGTTTTAGGTGATTGAAGATTGATTGGTTATAGCGAAGAAGGAAGTCAGTCTGACATGACCCTGTAGACCTTTTGCTAAAAGAAACCATCTAGTTCTGTGATAGCCCTGCAATCTTTTTCTCTTCAGTTAACTACGCAATTTTCTTTTGAACGCTTTGATTGAATCTGCTTGCAACACATTCTCAAGCAGTTAATTCCAGATTCTAACCATTCACTTCATATATAAAATGATTGTCATATCACCATTGATAAACGAAGTAATCAACTTAAATTGGTGTGCTCCATTTCTTGATCCTTTCACGTGTGAGAACAATTCTCTCCATCTATTCTGATCCCTCATGGTCTTGAACACTTTTATTACATCTGTTCTTAATCTTCCTATCCCTAAGAAGAAAAATCCAAGCTTCTCCGATCTTTCCTTAAACATTCTCTTCCTCCCTCACCAGCATAAATTAGTTGCAATGTGTAACATGCACTGCAGAAACTCACCAAGGCTCCTTCAACAGCACCTTCTAACCTCTGCCTAGAAGAACACCATCTTTCGCAATTTCTCTTCCAAGTTATGTACCATCTCAACCCTGGGCAATACATTTTTATTCTTTCATGGAATGTCTATGACACTGGCAAGGCCAAAATGTCTTACCCATCCCTAATTGCACCTGAAAAGATTGGCTTACTACAGAGGGGAGTTAAGCATTACTGTAAGTCTGGAGTCACATTTAGATTAGATCTGGTAAGGACGATAGATTTTGCTCCCAAATGGGCATTAGTGAACCAGATAAGTTTTTGCAACAACCAATGATAGTTGTTACGGTCATCATTACTGAGACTACCTTTCACTTACTGATGTATTAATTGCATTCAAATTCCACCAGCTGCTGGGTGGGATGCTCTGAGAGTCGGTGTTGACTTGTTGGGCCGAAGGGCCTGTTTCCATACGGTAGGGATTCTATGGTGATGACTTCCTCTGGCAGCTCATTTCATACACGCACCATTCTGTGCGTGAAAAAGTTGCCCTATCGGAAAATACAGCCAGGGCTTCGGCATAATGTAAAAACCGAAAGAACTGCGGATGCTGGAAATCAGAAACAAAAACAGGAATTGCTGGAAAGGCTCAACAGATCTGGCAGCACCTGTGGAGAGAAATCAGAGTTAACGTTTTGGATTCAGTGACCTTTCCTCAGAATAGATCTGCTGATCCTTTCCAGTAATTTCTGATTCTGTTTCGGTAAAATATCTCCTTCAAAAGTCAGACTCTCTTACAGTGCAGCCCTCCCCTGGAGTGTCAGCAGAGATTTTGTGCTCAAGTGTCTTATGACTCATGAGCAAGAATTCTCATGAGCCACAGCTGACACTTAAACTGTTAATTTGAATAAAATTAGTATTTTATATGATGTTTCCATAGATTACAATATTCTGTTATCTCTGTGGTTCAGCTTGTTTTTCATTATATGCTGTTTTGAATCAGATGAGTGTTTTTGAAAGAGCAGGATAATTATTCAACAAAATTGGGCATCACTGAATTTCGAAGCAAACAATTTAACAAAGGGAAAATGCACTGCGCTCAGTTTCCTGAACTGTTCTTTGAGCTTTGATAAGTTGAGATGCTTTTTCTCTTTCATGGGACATGGGCATCACTGACAATTAGGACTGCACCTGTTCACCCTTGAACTGAGTGTCTTGCTGGGTTAGTTCAGAAGGGAGTTAAGAACTAACCACATTGCTGTGGGTCTGGAGCCTCACACAGGCTAGACCAGGTAAGGATGGCAGATTTCCTTCCCTGAATGGCAAAAGGGAAACCAGATGGGTTTTTACACCAATTGATGATACTTGTCATGGCCACAATTACTGAGACTGGCTCCCAATTTAAGACTTAATTAATCAAATTCATGTGAACACATATCCCTCAAGCTACAGGCTTGGGCTCTAGATTATCAAAGCCACTAAAAATACTTGACAGCACCTGATGGGAAATGATACATATAAGATGACTAACCATAGCTGCAAAATCACAAGGGACAGAGCTATATGAGTTCTGGATTGCTGTCAACACCAGCAACAATCATGTGCATTCATCCCATACTTGTAATGGAGCAAAAAAACCACAAGATCATTTGCAATCCAAATTTTACACCGTAACAGTTAGGAGGATAAAAAATAACAAGGAGAAGAAGACAGTGGCTGGGATTTGCCTCTAGGCCCACAACAGTAACTCTAATGCAGGTCAGTAAACAAATTAAATATAATGAGTACATGTAAAAAAGACAGAACATGGGTGACTTTAAACTTCATGTAGATTGAGAAAAACAAATTGGCAGAGGTAGTCATGAGGAAGAATTCAGAGTTTATTTATGACAGTTTCGTTGAGCAATATGTTTTGGATTCAATCAGGGATCAGGTTGTTTCGGCTCTGGTAATATGTAATAAGGCAGGTTTAAGAAATGATCACACAGTAAAAGACCCCCCATGAAAGAAAAGCCATAACATGGTAGAATTTAGCATTCAGATTGAGATTGAGAAACTTGTGTCAGAAACAACTGTGCTAAACTTAAATGATGGTAATTATAAAGGAACAAGGGCAGAGCTGGCTGAGAAAGGAGTTCAGCAGAAAAGACGGTTGATGAACAATGGCAGACAGTTAAGAAAATAGTTCATGACAACATTTCATATCAACAACAACACCTCAGTGAGTACACAGGATTCTTGGAAACTGACTACTGTTAATAAAGGAAGTTAGGGATTGTATCAAATAGAAAGAAAAACCATGAAATGTGAAAAAGCTTAGTGGTAATCCAAGGGAAAGTTTTAAAAACTAACAAAGGATGATAAAAAACAAATGAAGGGGAGTAAACAAACTTTGAGGTAAACTAGCAAGTAACAGAAATGGACTGTAAGAGTATCTTCAAACATATAAAAAGGAAGAGGGAAGGCAGAGTCAACATATACTCCTTAAAGAATGAGGCTGGGGGAAATAATAATGGCGGAACCAGGAAATGGCAGAGGAGTTGAATAAGTACTTTGTGTCAGTCTTCACAGTAGATGACTCTAATTGCTTTCAAAAAACAGTAAATAATCAAGGATCAAATTGGGGAGGAAATAAGTAGAGTGACTATAAGTTTGCTGAACCTGATGGGGGTTGCACCCTAGGATACTAAATGAAGTAGCTACAGAGATAATGGATGCATTGTTAGTAATCTTCCAAGAATTGTTAGATTCTGGAAAAACCCCAGAGGATTGGAAAACTGCCAATATATCATTTTTATTCCAGAAAAGCTTAACATCTGTCATCGGAACCATGTCAGAATCTCTTACAAAGAATATAATAGCAGAGCATTTAGCAATGCAGTGATATGTCCAAGCAGAGTCAGCATTGTTTCATGAAGGGGGATATCATGCCTGTCAAATTTACTGCAGTTCTTTGAGGGTGCAACAAACAAGGATAGAAAAAGAGGAACAAATAGATGAAGCTATTTGGATTTCCAAAAGATGCTTGATAAGGTACCTCACATAATTCTAGTTAATAAGAGCACGTGGTGTTGTATAGTATATTAGCATGGTTAGAGAACTGGCTAATTAACAGAAGATACAGCAATTTGATAAAAGAGGCATTTTCAGGATAGCAACCTGTAAGTAGAGATAGTGCTGAGACCACTATATTTACAATACATGTTAATGACTTAGATGAGGGAAGCGAATAATGTTTGACCAAGTTTTCTGACGATATAAAAATAGGTTGGAAGCTAAATGGTTAAGTGAGTGAGCAATAACGTGGCAGATGAAATATCACAGCTATTCACTCTGGCTGGAAGAATAGAGGAACTGAATCTTATTTAAGGGGAGAAAGTCTGCAGAATGATGCAGCGCAAAAGGACTTGGGGATCCTCATGCATATATCACAAATTCTGCAGGTAATTTGGAAAGCAAATTAAATGTTGGGTTTTATTTCAAAGGAACAAAGTATAAAAACAGGGAAGACTTATTGGAAATTGGTGACTCCTTTTAAATTGAATTTTCTTAGTAGTCCTTATTTAGTATTTTTGTGTAGCTTGAAACCTCATTAAGCTGTGTTGTGGTAGTAACTAGCCTTTTAGAAATATAAACAAATTTCTAACATAGAAAACAATGGAAAGGTCGCAAGAATCAACAGAATTACCAAGGCCACGATGCTCCATTCAACTGGTGACACTGTTTATTGGCTCAATATAGATGTATTGCCAATGCAGTGTTTGGGAGAATAGGATGTTTTGTTCTTAGAAGGAATAGAAACTAACCTCCAAATGGAAGTAAGCGAGGAGATAGAGGTCATCCAGATATCATGAGTTACTGCCAGGGATCATTGGCTGAAAGAGATCAGAGAGGTGATTGAAACAACATGTATTGCCAGTCCCCAAAATAAGATAGATCAACTCAAGGACACAGGAAATGGAGAGAGAGAGAAAGAGAGGAAAGGTGCAGGGATTAATCCATTACTTCCTTGGAAGAAGACCAGGCGTTTGAGAGAAGAACAAAGGTTGTTAGCTCACCAAAGTCTGTGAAACATCAGGGACAAACACCACAGCACTCCAAACTCTTTGGTTCCACTGCATCGACTTCTGCATTCTACAGAACGGTTTTGGGATCTCAAAAAACGCTCTCATCAATCATACATTTCCTTTCTTTGTCGAATTAAATAACACATCGTATCTAAGCTGCTGCTTCTTGACAAACACAATAAATTGTCTGAATTTGCTTACAAATGGTCGACTGTCTATGTTAGGTTACTGTGATCATGAAACCCAAAATCCAGAAGTCTTGCTAAAACTATAAATGGCACAAGTCAACCCAAACTTGGAATACTGTGAACAGTTTTGGGTGTCTTATTTAAAGAAAGATAAATGGAGATTGAAGACAATCTAGAGAAGATTCACTAGGTGGATACTGGTATGGAGATATTTTCTTCTGAGGAGAGTTTGAGCAGGTTGGGCTTATACTCATTGAAATTCAGAAGAATGAGAGGGAACTTTATTGAAATACACAAAATTCATAGGGAACTTGATATGGAAAGGTTGTTCACCCTAGTGGAAGAGTCAAGGACTAGGGGGCATAATCTCAGAGTAAGGGATTGCCCATTTAGAAGAGAGGTGAGGAGGAATTTCTTCTCTTACAGGGTAGTGAATCTGTGGGATTCTTTACAGCACAGGGCTGTAGAGTTTGGATCATTAAGTATATTCATGTCTGAGACGGAGAATTTTAATAATTAGTGGATTCGAGGGATTATTGTAAAAGGCAAATAAGTAGAGTTGAGGATTACTAGTTCAGTTATGATCTCACTGAATGGCTCTTATAGTTTTATTGTTGAAGGTATCAGCCAAGATGTTCCGGTCAGTTGCGGAGGGGTGTACTCACTGCTGACTGTAATTTAACCTGCTCGCTTACTATTTAATGCCACTTTGGGAATTTAGGGAGGGAACTTGGTTAAACGTACATTGCATCTTCGGTTCCTTAAAGCAGATTGAATTCAGAGGTACAGAGGAAGTCAAATGGTGAGGGTACTTCCAGCAAAGACATAGGCTTCCTTTTTCAATTATTTTAAGACACACCCCTTAAAATCTGTCTTCAGTTCATTGATTTAGTTAGTTCTAAAATGGGCCTGACAACCTGCAACTTCAATTTTTCCAACATACCATGTAACTAAAATCCTCATTTCTGGAATTATTCTAGTAAATCATGCCTGTATGCTTTCCAATAACCTTCACATCTTTCCTAAAATGTGATGCCTTGAATTGGACAATACTCCAGTTGAGGCCAAGCCAACATTTTATAAATGTGTAATTTCCATGCTTTTGCGTTCAATAAGTTTTTTCATAATTAGACTTTTTTTTATTATACCATCATGGAAGCACTGTCATTTTCTGAATTTTGTATTTCTTTAATTTTTTAAATTTTTTATTATAATTTTGTACTTTTCAATGTCCGTAATGCCAGACTTTTTATTTCTTTAATTTTTCTGGTCTTTTTTTCCTAAGAATTTGTACCCAAGAATTTGGACCTAAGTACCTTTGTAACGAAGATGGTGCCATAAGTGGCAACTTGTAAACTTTTCACTGTACTCACATGAGTACATGTGACAATAAAGCTAATTCGAATTCTAATTCATAAAGCCCAGGATCCCATATGCCTTTTTAACTGCTTTCTCAACTCATCCTTCCAGCTTCAACAATTTATACACATACATCCCCAGGACTCAGCTTCTGCACCCACTTTGGAGCCATATCCTACAGTTTATGTTGCCTCCTCTTGAAAACATATCTCTCCACTCTGCCTTGAATTTTATCTATCACTGGTCTGCCTAGTTCACCAGTCTGGCTGTGTCTTCTTGAAGCTTATCATTATCCTCCTCATATTTCACAATACTCTTCAGTTTTGTGTCATCTGCAAGTTTTGAAATTGTGCCCATGTCTAAGTTATTAAAATAGATCAAGAAAAGTATGACCTGAGCATTGACCTTAGGAAACCCCTGCTATATAACTTCTTTCAATCTGATACACAACCTATCATTCAGGCAGTTTTGTATTCATGCAGCCAACATCCACCTTTATTTAATGACCTTCAATTTTGCCAACAAGCCTGCTATGTGACATCTTATCAAGCATCTTTTGGAAGGCCATGTACACTCCATCAACCGCATTGACCCTTACCAACCCTCTCTATTACCTCATCAAAATCTCTATCAAGTAGATTTGAATTTAGCACATCTGTGCCAGCGTTCCTTAAATAACCCAGACTTGTTTGAGTACCGGTTATTACTATCTGGATGATAGTGTCCACGTGATTTCCTCACCACCAAAGGTAAGCTGATGGGCTTGTTGCTGGTTTCATGCTTGCACAGTTTTGGTTCACAGAATTCATGCTTTGACAGAGTTGGTCTTATTGCATACTGACCTCTCCCTTAATGCACCTGTGGTATTTGGGCAAGTTTTTTGGTGCTTACTGTGCCATCCCTGTGTGTCCTCCCTGCCCCTGCCATGAACAGAGCCCATTAACTCAATGGTGGCAGACTTCATCCAGGTCAGAGGGCCTTTGATGGAGCTGCAGGGAAGATAGGCCATACACTTCCACCAAAATCCCCTGGTCTCCCCTCTCCCTCACCACCCCTCCTGGCCCAACAATCCCTCAGGAGGACTTTCAACTACATTCCACAAAGCCTGCTGCTTTCCCCCGTCCGTATTATTAATTTAACTCTACCTCTTTGAGATAGCATCCATGTTGTCGGACTCTCAAGATTACCGACCTATCTCCGCAGCTTCTGCCTTTCCCAGTGAAGGTTGCTCCTAGATGTTAATCTTGCCTTTAAGACAGTTCCACTTGTGTGTATACAGTGTTGCAACACTTCATGGCAGATTGTCTGTTGCAGGTCTGCCAACTACCCACAGAGAAATATGTTGGTTTCCTGTAATATCTGCTCTGTAATGTGGAACGTGTTTTCCTGTTTTAAGTAAAACTAACCCCACACAGTTTATCAATCCCTTAATAATTTATCCAGAAATCCGGGAATATTGCTGAACCAGTCTTGCCACTAGTGCGTGCAGGCTCAGAACTCATGTGATAAGGTCATGGCTGATCTGATTGTGGCTTCAACTTAATTTTCCTGTCTGGTCCCGTAACCATTGTCTATTAAAAATCTGTCTAATTCAGTCTTGAATAAATTCAGTGACCCAGCCTGCACTGCTTTCTGGGGAAGAGAATTCTACAGACTAACAACTCTCATAAGAAAAAATCTTCTCATCCTCTTAAAATGGAGACCTGTTATTTTTAAATGTTGCCTCCTAGACCTAATGTCCACCTGGCATCCACCCTGTCAAGTTCCCTCCACATCATGTGTTCGAATAAGATCACCTCTCATAGTCATAAACACTCAACCTTTCTTCACAAGACAAGCCTCTTTGATTTGATTTAATTTATTGTCATAAAAATGTACTTAAGTACGGTGAAAAGCTTTGTTTGCGAGCAGGACAGGCAGATCATAGTAAGTAAGGACATACAGATCATAGGATGCTTAGACAAAGTGACGCATACAAGTTACACTGCATAGAAGGTGCGTGAAGCAAGATCAGCATTAACAAGATCAACATTATTTGAAGTTAGGGAGTCTGTTCATCAGTCTAATAATGGCAGGGAAGAAGCTGTTCTTGAACCTGGTGCATGTGTTCAAGTTTCTGTATCTTCTCCCTGACGGAAGAGATTGTAGGAGATCATTACCAGGTTGCGATTAGTCTTTGATGATGTTGGCAGCCTTTCTGTGGCATTGAGAGGTGAAAATGGAGTTTGTGGATGGAAGGTTGGCTTCCATAATGGTCTGGGCTGTGTGCACAACCTTCTGTAATTTCTTACGGTCCTGGGCCATAGATCAGTTGCCATACTAGGCTGTTATGTACCCAGACAGTATGGTTTCTACGGTGCATCTGTAAAGGTTGGTGAGGGTCCTTATGGACATGCTGAATTTTCTGAGCCACCTGAGGAAGAAGAGGCGTTGTTGTGGCTTCTCGACTGTTGTGTCTACGTTGGAAGTCCAGGACAGGTTGTCGGTTATCATCACTACTGTCTACTCACCTTTGAGTCAAATGCAAACATGTTGCATGTTCTACGCAAATGCAAACCAATATTACAGAAGCTCTAAATTAAAAGAAACGCAAATGCTGGAAATCAGAAAAGAAACCAAAATTGCTGGAAAAACTCAGCAGGTCAGAAAGAGAAAGCAAAGTCAACATTTCAGGTCCAGTGACCCTTCTTTAGAACTACTGTGTTGACATTGTTCAACACTAGGGAAAGCACTAGGCTGCCCTGACAGGGCAAAAGGAAGGAACTTTGGTGACATGCAGAGAGACAAGAGAAACCCTGACTGTTCTCCTCAGAGTAGGCAAAGTTATGAGAAGATTGGAATAGAGGCACTCAGCAATGTGAGAGGATTCAATAAAGAAACAGAGGGGTCAAGATAAATAAGGACAAACTGTTTCTACCAATGAGAGAGCTGGTAAACAGAGGATACAGTCTTAAAATGAATGGCAAAGGAGCCGTGGTAGGGGGGTGCGGGGCTGGTGGTGGTGGGGGAGATTAGGAGAAATGTTTTTACACTCAATTGTGCCTTTCCATTGGTGGACAAATGGCCATGAAGCTTCCATGGATGTAAAAATTAGTTTTCACTTGCTCTACAGCAATAAAATCCTCTCACAATGAGGCAGGTCTCCTGCCTGTATATTCTATTACTTTGCAACTGATTTACCCTGTGGGCAGCCTGTGACACCATTCCGGTCTTGCAGTTCCTTTGCTGGGTCTTTAGTATTTACGTTATAGTTTAAATTTTGTTCAATTGTGCCAGCACTGCGAAAATGGACAGACTTATTTCTGATTAGGCATTTATCTGAGTGATGCTGCATTTGAATTTGCTCTTCATGACAATTAGTGTAGGGCATAGACACCCAAGTAATAATACATTCATAGAATACCTACAGTGTGGAAGCAGACCATTCAGCCCTTTGAGTCCACATCAACCTTCCAAAGACCATCCCACCCGGACCCTCACCCTATCCCTGCAACTCTTCAACTAACCTACACATCCCTGAACACTATGGGCAATTTGGCATGGCTAATCTGCTTAACATGCACATCTTTGCACTGTGGGAGAAAACCAGAGTACCTGGCGGAAACCCACGCAGACACAGGGACAGTGTGCAAACTCCACAAAAACAGTCTCCCAAGTTTGGAATTGAACCCAGGTCCTGGTGCTGTGAGGCAGCAGTGCTAACCACTGAGCCACTGTGCCACCACAGGAATATTGCAGGGAAATCCAAATAACAGATCTGTTCCAGAGTGTGACTTTTCTAGAGAAACTGGTGAGGGATTATGTAGATAGAGCTAAAGTCACCATAGTCCCAGAGGACAACAGGGAGCCTCTCTCATCAGAGGGAGTCAACTGGTGCTGGTTTAACCTGAAAGTCACTACACAAAACAGTCCCAACTTTATCCAAGAGAGCGGTCTGTAGGTTAACTGTGTTTTTATACTTTTTTAGATGGTTTTTTGGAACTTTCTATATTCTGGCCAATCAAGGAGATTCACTTAATAGTTTAAAACAGTGTCAATCATTTGGATGGCTTGCTACTGTTAGTTTCTTTGTGCAGCAGGGCCCAGTGCCTTTCTGATGGGCCGTCTTTTTGTTTGGTAAATGAAGTTGTTGGGAGTATGCCCGTCCAAGATAACTGTTGCCTTTTACATTTTGCTAATGTCATTGGCACCTGGCTGCTGTGTTTGTGCTGTGTCTGGTGTGTGGGTTTTGTGACTTCAGAGCTTTACTTTGCCAATGTACCCAGCATCCCTTGCTGTTTGGCCAATTTAGCAATCTATCTGCGTTTTAGCAGCCAGGAAGCATGTAACACAGCCAACCAGCCAAGTGAGCTAACCAACACTTCCAATTATGTAGGACAGATGGCACAAAAATAGGCCATTTTACCCAAACTGTCAATGCAGCAGAGAATCTGAAACATTTTCACTTTATCTAGATCCTGACTTAATCAAAGAACAAGTGAAGAACTGCCCCATGAAGCACTGAGGAATTTTCTACATTCGCCCTGTCATGTGGATAAGTGCTGAATTGAGCTGCAGATCATATTGAAGGTGTTGCCACTATCTTCTTCAAGGCCAGTTGGCCTAGTGGCATAGATGAAAACCATGTCTTGGCGTTGATTGAGAGTGTTGATTCGAAGTAATACTTGAAGCTGGAACCTTATGATTCAGAGGAAGGACAGCTACCCACTCAACAAAGCACCAAAGCAGAACCAACTAAAAAAAATACCTTGAGTCAGACAGCAATAACTGTAAAACATCTGCATACTTTCTCCACTTCAGGGGAAGTTGTAAAATGTGCTTGCGGGAAATTTGAGGCAGTTGTTAAGAAGTGGTTGTAGTCGTATTGTGCTTTTATATACAGCAGCATTTGCTGTAACAAGATGTGGTCAGTACAAGCAGCTGCAGGAACGGAAGCAAACTTTGATCTGAGCTAACAAAAAGTTTCAAAAATTTCCCTAGCTGCTTCCTTAAGAAAGTTGGTTTCTGGCAGTTGGTAAACATGCATGTTCAAAAACATGTTCGGTACTCAAAGGGGTTAATCTGCATTACTTAATTCCAGTTATATGGATCAGTGCTAAAATACCATCTTTGAGTTTTCTATGTCTGTTCTCTGCTGTCACGCTATTTTACTATGATCATTTTCTCATTCCGTGAAATTGGCAAATCAAGAA
>NC_063334.1:29973229-30000404 GCF_021869965.1 Rhincodon typus
GAGTCTCTTTGGTAAGAGTCTCTGATTCTCCAGCATCTGCAGTTCCTACTATCTCTAAATCAAGAACATGGATGCCTTTGCTTAAAATACCAAGTTTTTCTCTTGTTATCAACACTTTTACAATGTTACTGTACGTAATGCACAAGACAACACCTCCCCTGTGGAGAGTACACCAGCGCAAAAGAAAGCCTGGAGATGCCTGATTGGGCAAACAAATTCGAAATTCTGTCATTCCGAGTCAGAGTTCTTGGCTGGAACCTTATCTGGGCCAAAGTTTGGTGGCACGGGAAACTGTCTGGAAAGTACAGACAGTTGTATTGTTTCAAAACTTTGAAAAGCAAATGTGTTCTTGGCATAAACACTGAAATCTCTAGTTATGCTATTCTAAGGAAGTTGTGAGGGAATAACTGTTTGCTGAAATATTTTCTCTGTTGACTGCGGTTCTCAATGCATTAGTTTCTGTAAAGTCCAATAGCAATCATTTTCTTTTCAACTAAATTTGCCTTGTGCTAATTTCACTAGCCCCTATCTTTGAACAAAATAAAGGGATTGCCATGCAAAATCAGCTATTCAATGCAATGTAGACCTCAAGCCAACTCGCTGCAGTCAATAATGAGTTGCTGTTTGTTGATTGCATTACACCCATTAGCGGGGTGAAAATTCATAATTCACTGTTATTCTTTATAGTAGCTGACTCCACTGAAAGGAGAGGTTCATTGCAGCTAGGACCAGGTGAAAGCAGTCATGTAGGAAGTGAATCTCACGTGTAAAACATCAAGAATTGCACAACAGGTGTTCAGGAGGCAAGAGAGGGCGAGACAAGGAAAACTGACCAATCTCCAGAAAAACGTTCAGAACTGACTCCTGCTGCAGACGATGGGGTTCAATGTCATGGAGGATCTCCAGGAGCTGAAGAACCAGTAAGTCTCGCTCTTTGCCTCAGAGGCCTCCAAGATAATCTTCTAGTTGAGGGTCTGCACCGTGGAGCAGGATGAGGTGTGCTCATGTTTCTTCTTCTAGAAGTTCACTGGGAGGGCTCTGTGCTCAGCAGCCTAAAGGAAGGAGGAGGCTCGGTAACATCATCTGAATCTGACACCCTAGGGATCAGCAAAATCCTTTCATGCTAGACAGTATGGCACGAAGCCCACAGACATTGGGGTCTCACAGTGATTCCTGTCATCCATCTCTGAGGTCTCAGACAACAGCACGTGGAAGAGGCTGGACCAACTGTTATCTCTGGATGAGTTGTTCAAGGCCCTTAAGTCCTTAGGAAAGAATAAAACTCCTGGAAATGACGGCTTACTAGCCTAGTTTTATTCAGCTCTGTTGTTCTCGATTGGCTGAAACCTGCTGGAGGTGTACAACAGTATGCTTCTGGCAGGGAGCATGTATGAGTCCGTGAGGAAAGGTATCATCACCTTCATTTACAAGCTGAAGGGGACAAGGGAGGAAATTAGAAATTGGCAACCAATTTCATTGCTGAATGCAGGTTACAAAATCCTGTTGAAGCTCATTACCAACCAGGTCAGAAATACTCTGGGATTGGTGATTCACCTCGACCAAACTTCTGCTGTACTGGGCAGGCTGATCTCAGAGATCCTTATGTTCCTCAGGGATACGATCGCCTACCTGCAGGACAAGTGGGTGGACACCTGCCTCATCAGCTTGAACCAGGAGAAGGCCTTTGACAGGATATTGCACCTACATGCGGGACACTTTCTCCAGAATGGGCTGTGGGGATGGTATCTTCAATTGGATTTGACTGCTCTACACCAACATTGTTAGTGCAGTCTCAATCAACAGGTAGGAATCAGAATGCTTCCCAATCAGATCTGGAGTCAGGCAGGGCTGCCCATTCTCTCCTACCACGTTTGTGTGTTGTATAGAGTCCTTTGCCAAGTCTATCTGGATGGGTGTGAGCCCGAGATGGGTGACTATTCCTATTCCAGGCAGCGAGGGCCAGCAGGTTAGAGCCTCCCTACACATGGATGACATCGCTGTTTTCTGCTCAGATCTGCAGTTAGTCCGTAGACTCATGACCATCTGCAACCAGTTTGAACTAGCCTTGGGAGCCTAGGTAAATCAAGGCAAGAGCGAGGCCATGTTCTTTGGGAACAGTTTACCTGAAGGTGCTGGGAATATGGTTCAGCGAGGCCAGGGGTGCCTAAAATCTTGGGAGAAGCGCATCACCAAGATGAGGCAGAAACTGGGTTTTTGGGAACATCACTCCCTCTCCATTAGAGGTAAAAACCTGGTGATCAGGTGTAAGGCACTCTCTCTGTTGTTGTACTTGGCGCAGGTCTGGCCTATTCCCAGAATCTATGCCATTGCAGTCACCGGCACCATCTTCCAATTCATCTGGAGGTCTTGATGAACTGTGCCCACAGGGACACCGTATACAAAGCTCTGGATAAGGGGGAGAAGAATGTATCCAACGTTGCCCTCATCCTAATGGCCACCTTTGTTTGAGGCTTCATCAAGCTGTGCAGAGACACTTGGTACACAAACACTTAGTTTCACTACATACTGAAGTTCTACATGTCTCCGGTATTGCAAAGGATGGGACTGGCCTTGGTGCCATGGAGTGCTCCAAGCAGTTTGACTGTTCCATATCACCTGTCTCTCATGGAGAAATTTGCAAAGACAAACACCTTTGATCACAAGACCATCAGGAAGTGGTCAGCACATAGCGGGAAAAGGGGAGGGTGGGATCCCTTCAGGTTGTTCCCTAGGCAGACTGTCAAAGTCATTTATAGCACCACAGAGTCATAGAATCATACAGCGTGGAAACACAACCTTCGGTCCAACCAGTTCATGCCAACCATAATCCCAAACTAAACTAGTCCCACCCGCCTGCACTTGGCCAATATCCATCCAAACATTTCCTATTCATATACTTACCTAACCGTCTTTTAAACATTATAACTGCAGCCACATCCACCACCTCTTCTGGAAGTTCATTCCACACACGAACCACTCTCTGTGCAAAAAATTGTCCCTCATGTCTTTTTTAAATCTTTCTCCTCTGACCTTAAAAATATGCTCCCCAGTCTTGAAATCCCCCACCCTAGAGAAACGACACCAGCCATTCAGCTTATTTATACCCCTCATTATTTAATACACCTCTCTCAGGTCACCTCTAAACTTCCTATGCTCCAGTGAAAAAAGTCTCAGCCTATCCAGCCTCTCCTTATAACTGAAACCCTCCGTTCCTGGCAACATCCTGGTAAATCTCTTCTGAACCCTGGCAGAATGCCTCATCACCAGAACTTTCCAACAAGTACCAAGACATCGCTTGGCTGGTGGTGAGTAGGGCACTACCTGTGAGATTCTTCATGTATACCGGACCGTCTGTGCCACCATGCACTGCCCTTGAAGCTGCCGTGGGATTTTTTTTTCTTCTATCCATTTTGTGAGATGTGGGCTTTGCTGGCTGGCCAGCATTTCTTGCTCATCCCTAGTTGCCCTTGAGAAGGTAGTTGTGAGCTACCTTCTTCAACTGCTGCATTCCTCCTGTTGGTGTTAGCGATTGTCACACATCTGCCTCTGGAAGGTGCCTTTGCAAAGGAAGTCTGGAGAGAGATGCAGTGGTTTTTGTCAAGACTCATCCCAAGCAGCTCCATGATGCAGGACTCTGTGCTCTATGGCTTGTTCCCCAGAATGTACACCGAGACAAACATCAACTTCACCTGGGGGTCCATCAACTCAGCAAAAGACGCCCTTTGATCTGCCTGAAACATGTTGGTCTTCCAGAGCAAGGAGTTGACCCTGACCGAGTGCTGCAGACTGGCACATTCCAAGGTCCAGGGCTACGTGCTGAGCAACGCATTAAAGCTTGGGGCAGCCGTCGCCAAAGCACAGTGGGGAGAAAAACTACTGTCTAAAGTATTTCTGCTGAAGTTTAATGGGGGTCTGTTCAGTTATCAGACCCTCCTGGTGCCTCAAATGTATGTAAATATAATCTTGTACAAGTAAAAGATGTCTTTGGGTTTTTTGCCGGATAGAGTCAAACTCCGATGTTTGTTTTCTTTATATGATACTGTAGAGAACCAAAACGATTTAGTAACTATGTATGTGTATAGATATATTTTTGAATAAAGTATATTGTTGAAATTTTTTTTAAAAAATCATGAGAGAGAGTGAGTATAGCTACTTCCAGACACTGCAGCTGAAAGTCTCTGTGGAGGGGATGGAAGGAAGGAAGAGATGTCTTAAATCCACAGGGGCCTAGCAATTCATGTTTAGAAGGTAATGGAAGTAGTTAAGCATGAATATCAATAGCAGGAGCCAAACCCCAAGGACCTGGTTGCATTGCTGCAAGACATCCAATGACCTCACAAGTGGTCAAGGTCAGTAAAAGTTCCTCAAATGCCAAATTCCATCAACACCACTCTCCCATGATGCAGCACACCTACCAATGTTACAATGTTTTCAAATAAACCTGTTGGATTATAACCTGGTGTCATGTGATTTCTGACCTTGCCCACTCCAGTCCAACACCGGCACCTCCACATCAATCTTACTTACGTTCTTACAAACTGATATTTTTCTGTTCCAATGCTGTCTATTAATAAAGCAATATGTGTGCCAAAGAAGTGCCAGGCAATGACTATCTCTCCAACAACAGCGAATCTAACCATCTCCCCACAATATCCAACGGCTTTACCAACATTGAATTCCCATTCATTAAAGTATTGAGAGGTTACCGTTGACCAGGAGCTGTAGTGGTCTAGCCATATAAATATTGCAAATAAAACAGCAGGTCAGAGACTGGGAGCTCTGCAATGAGCACCTCACCTCCTGACTCCCCAGAGCCTGTCCAACATTTACAAGGTACAAATATGGAGTCTGATGGAATACCCTCTCCTTGCCTGGATGAGTGCAGCCCCAATAACATTCAAGACACTTGGCAGCATTCAGGACAAAGCACCTGCTTGCTCAGCACCTCATTCTATCGCTTAAATATTTGCTCCCTCTACCACTGATGTGGTGTGTACCATCTACAAGATATGCTGCTGCAACTTGACATAATTCTTTCAACAGCATCTAGAAGGACAAGGGCAGCAAGTACCTGGGAACACCATCACCTGCAAGTTCCTCTTCAAGTCACTCACCAACCTGACTTGTAAATATATTGTCATTCCTTCACAGTTGCTGAGTTGAAATCCTGGAACTCCTTCCTCAACAGTATTATGGGTTACCTACATCAAATGGACTGCAAAGATTCAAAAAGGCAGATTAGCACCGTCTCCTCAAGAGCTACTAGGGATAGGTAATAAAATGCTGGCCAAGCCAGAGACATCCACATCCCGTGATTGAATTCAAACACATTACACAGCCCCTTTAATGTAATGAAACATCCCAAAGCACTTCACAAGAACATCATAATCATCATTGCAGTATTTATATGGCTAGTTCAGTTCAGCTTCTGGTCAATGGTAGCCCTCGGGATGAGATGGGGTGAGAGTCAGGATTCAGTGATGGTAATGACATTGAATGTCAAGGGGAGATGGTTAGATTCTTGTTGGAGGTGGTCATTACCTGGCATGTGGGCAGAAATGTCACTTGCCGCTTGTCAGACCAAACTCGGACGTCGCCCAGGTCTTGCTGACATTGCGGTTGTAAGTGCTAAGCGGTTGTTACTATTACACTGCCTTTTAGGGAGCTTGCAGTGTGCAAATTGGCTGCTGCGATCCCCACTTTAAAACAGCTCCTACTCTTTGAAAGTACTTCCAGGTACCTCTTGATGTCATGTCAGCATGTACCGCAAGTGCAAGCTTTTATTTTTATCAATTGCTCTTCACAGTGAGGTGAACATTTCAGTAAGTTCTGAAGGGCACAGGGATTTTTTTGGAAATTAAACCACTTTGCATTGTTGAGAGTTCACAAGTCCGTGACCTCTGGGAAGAATTTAGGTAGGGGACTGTCAGAACCCATTAAGAAAAAAACATTTCTGAAAAAGGGTCTAGGCCCGAAGCGTCAGCTTTCCTGTTCCTCTGATGCCGCTTGGTCTGCTGTGTTCATCCAGCTCTACACCTTGTTATCTCAGATTCTCCAGCATCTGCAGTTCCTGCTAAGAAAAAACATGAACAGGCTGTTTATAGTTCCCTAAACATCCATCGAATATGCAGCACAGGATTGAGAACAATTTGAACTTTGACATTATAAAACATTCCAAGGCACACCACCCCTGTAAAATAAAACCCACCACTGGATCAAATGGATAGATATTAGAAGAGGTGAATAAAAGCTTGCTCAAACGGACAGGTTTCAAAGAGTTTTTCAAAGGAGGGTAGAGAAAGGCAGAGTTTAAGGGAGGGAACTCCCAAAGGCCTGGCAAGGGAACGAGGAAACCCATTATTCTGCAATGGCCAGTGTGACTGATACAAGCGTTCTCACGGAGGTGTATTACCCTTCCTTTCAACACACAGATTTTGCACAGCTCAGTTCTACAAAAACTGCAGGCCTTTTTGAAATGTTTACTTTCGAAATAGTTTTTTTTTGCATTTCCTCAACAAAACATCAATTACTTTTCATAACACACATTTCTGTTAACATTGATCCTTCAAATTTTTTTTTTGAACACAATGCACAAACCCTAACAGCCAGCACATTTTCCTTTACCCTAAACTATCTTCAGTTAACAAGACATTATGGAGGCTAGTGAATCATTCCTAAGGCAATGTGTTTATTAAGGACTTGCTGTATAATTGATAGGCACAATGTTGTCATATTTAATTGCGATCCACCCACCTGTCTGGATATCTTCAGAGTAAAGTTACACATGTCTCTGTGGCTACATCCTTAACTCATTAGGTAGTGCGAATATCATTGGCAGCTATTTGTAAATTTGGTAAACGTTGTTTTAGAGTCATAGAAATACCCAGCATGGAAACAAATTCTTCAGTCTAACTCTTCCATGCCAACCAGATATCCTAAACTGATCTACTCTCGTTTGCCAGCATTTGGCCCATATCCCTCTAAATCCTTCCTATTCATAGAACATAGAACATAGAACCTAGATCATTACAGCGCAGTACAGGCCCTTCGGCCCTCGATGTTGCACCGACCTGTGAAACCAATCTGAAGCCCATCTAACCTAAACTATTCCATTATCATCCATATGTTTATCCAATGACCATTTAAACGCCCTTAAAGTTGGCGAGTCTACTACTTTTGCAGGCAGGGCATTCCACGCCCTTACTACTCTCTGAGTAAGGAACCTACCTCTGACAACTGTCCAAGATCTATCACCCCTCAATTTAAAGCTTTGTCCCCTCGTGCTAGCTACCACCATCCAAGGAAAAAGGCTCCCACTGTCCACCCTATCTAATCCTCTGATCATCTTGTATGTCTCTATTAAGTCACCTCTTAACCTTCTTCTCTCTAACGAAAACAGCCTCAAGTCCCTCAGCCCTTCCCTCCATACCAGGCAACATCCTGGTAAATCTCCTCTGCACCCTTTCCAATGCTTCCACATCCTTCCTATAATGCGGTGACCAGAACTGTACGCAATACTTCAAGTGCGGCCGCACCAGAGTTTTGTACAGCTGCAACATGACCTCATGGCTCCGAAACTCAATCCCTCTACCAATAAAACCTAACACACTGTACGCCTTCTTAACAACCCTATCAACCTGGGTGGCAACTTTCAGGGATCTATACACATGGACACCGAGATCTCTCTGCTCATCCACACTACCAAGAATCTTACCATGAGCCCAGTACTCTGTACTCCTGTTACTCCTTCCAAAGTGAATCACCTCACACTTTTCCGCATTAAACTCCATTTGCCACCTCTCAGCCCAGCTCTGCAGCTTATCTATGTCCCTCTGTAACCTGCAACATCCTTCCGCACTATCCACAACTCCACCGACTTTGATGTCATCAGCAAATTTACTAACCCATCCTTCTACGCCCTCATCCAGGTCATTTATAAAAATGACAAACAGCAGTGGCCCCAAAACAGATCCTTGCGGTACACCACTAGTAACTGAACTCCAGGATGAACATTTCCCATCAACCACCACCCTCTGTCTTCTTACAGCTATCCAATTTCTGATCCAAACAGCTAAATCACCCTCAATCCCATGCCTCCATATTTTCTACAATAGCCTACCATGGGGAACCTTATCAAACGCTTTACTGAAATTCATATACATCACATCAACCGCTTTACCCTCATCCACCTGTTTGGTCACCTTCTCAAAGAACTCAATAAGGTTTGTGAGGCACGACCTACCCTTCACAAAACCGTGTTGACTATCCCTAATCAAATTATTCCTTTCCAGATGATTATAAATCCTATCTCTTATAATCCTTTCCAACACTTTACCCACAACCGAAGTAAGGCTCACTGGTCTATAATTACCAGGGTTGTCTCTACTCCCCTTCTTGAACAAGGGGACAACATTTGCTAGTCTCCAGTCTTCTGGCACTATTCCTGAAGACAATGACGACATAAAGATCAAAGCCAAAGGCTCTGCAATCTCCTCTCTAGCTTCCCAGAGAATCCTAGGATAAATCCCATCCGGCCCAGGGGACTTATCTATTTTCACACCTTCCAGAATTGCTAACACCTCCTCCTTATGAACCTCAATCCCGTCTAGTCTAATAGCCTGTATCTCAGTATTCTCCTCGACAACATTATCTTTTTCCTGTGTGAATACTGACGAAAAATATGCATTTAGCGCCTCTCCTATCTCTTCAGACTCCACGCACAACTTCCCACTACTGTCCTTGACTGGCCCTAATCTTACTCCAGTCATTCTTTTATTCCTGACATACCTATAGAAAGCTTTAGGGTTTTCCTTGAGCCTACCTGCAAAAGACTTCTCATGTCCCCTCCTGGCTCTTCTTTAGCTCTCTCTTTAGGTCCTTCCTGGCTAACTTGTAACTCTCAAGCGCCCTAACTGAGCCTTCATGCCTCATCTCTACATAAGCTTCCTTCTTCCTCTTGACAAGAAATTCAACTTCTTTAGTAAACCACGGTTCCCTCACTCGACCACTTCCTCCCTGCCTGATAGGTACATACTTCTCAACGACACACAGTAGCTGTTCCTTGAACAAGCTCCACATTTCAATTGTGCCCAGCCCCTGCAGTTTCCTTCTCCATCCTATGCATCCTAAATCTTGCCTAATTGCCTCATAATTGCCTTTCCCCCGGCTATAACTCTTGCCTTGCGGTATATACCTATCCCTTTCCATTGCTAAAGTAAACGTAACCGAATTGTGGTCACTATCACCAAAGTGCTCACCTACCTCCAAATCTAACACCTGGCCTGGTTCATTACCCAGTACCAAATCCAATGTGGCCTCGCCTCTTGTTGGCCTATCTACATACTGTGTCAGGAAACCCTCCTGCACACACTGGACAAAAACTGACCCATCTAAAGTACTCGAACTTTCGCGTTTCCAGTCAATATTTGGAAAGTTAAAGCCCCCATAACAACTACCCCGTTACTTTCGCTCCTATCCAGAATGATCTTTGCAATCTTTTCCTCTACATCTCTGGAACTTTTCGGAGGCCTATAGAAAACTCCCAGCAGGGTGACCTCTCCTTTCCTGTTTCTAACCTCAACCCATACTACCTCAGTAGACGAGTCCTCATCAAACGTCCTTTCTGCCACCATAATACTGTCCTTGACTAACAATGCCACACCTCCCCCTCTTTTACCACCTGATCTTACTGAAACATCTGAACCCCGGAACCTGCAACAACCATTCCTGTCCCTGCTCTATCCATGTCTCCGAAATGGCCACAACATCGAAGTCCCAGGTACCAACCCATGCTGCAAGTTCATCCACCTCATTCCGGATGCTCCTGGCATTGAAGTAGACACACTTCAAACCACCGTCCTGCCTGCCGGTACACTCCTGCGACCTTGAAACCTTATTCGTGACCTCACTACTCTCAACCTCCTGTACACTGGAGCTACAATTCAGGTTTCCATCCCCCTGCTGAATTAGTTTAAACCCTCCCGAAGAGCATTAGCAAATTTCCTCCCAGGATATTGGTACCCCTCTGGTTCAGGTGTAGACCATCCCGTTTGTAGAGGTCCCACCTACCCCAGAATGAGCCCCAATTATCCAGGTATCTGAATCCCTCCCTCCTTCACTATCCCTGTAGCCACGTGTTCAACTGCTCTCTCTCCCTATTCCTCGCCTCGCTAGCACGTGGCACGGGTAACAAACCAGAGATAACAACTCTGTTTGTTCTAGCTCTAAGCTTCCACCCTAGCTCCTTGAATTTCTGCCTTACATCCCCATCCCTTTTCCTACCTATGTCGTTGGTGCCTATGTGGACCACGACTTGGGGCTGCTCCCCCTCCCCCTTAAGGATCCCGAAAACATGATCCGAGACATCACGGACCCCGGCGCCTGGGAGGCAACACACCAACCACGAGTCTCTCTCGTTCCCACAGTGTACCATCCAGATGCCATTTAAATGTTGTAATTGTACCCGCCTCTACCATCTCCTGTGGTAGCTCATTCCTTACACACACCATCCCCTTAGGTCCCTTTTAAATCTTTCCCCTCTCACTTTAAACCTATGTCCTTTAGTTTTAGACTCTTCTGCCCTGGGAAAAAGACCTTGGTTATTTACCCTATCCATGCCCCTCATGGTTGTATAAACCTTTATAAGGTCATCCCTCAGCCTCTGATGCTCCAGGGAAAATAGTCCCAGCCTCATCATAAGACCATAAGACATAGGAGCAGAAATTTGGCCATTTGGCCCATCGAGTCTGTTCCGCCATTCAATCATGGCTGATAAGTTCCTCAACCCCATTCGCCTGCTTTCTCCCCATAACCCTTGATCCCTTGATAATCAAGAACCTATCTATCCCAGTCTTAAGTGTACTCAATGACCTCGCCTCTACAACCTTCTGTGGCAGTGAATTCCATAGATTCACCACTCTCTGGCTGAAGAAGTTTCTCCTTATCTCCGTTCTAATCAGCCTCTCCCTTTGGCTCAAACTCTCCAATCCCAGCAACATCCTTGTAAATCTTTTCTGAACCCTTTCAGGTTTAACAACATCTTTCCTATAGCAGGGAGACCTGAACTAAACGCAGTATTCCAAAAGGAACCTCATCAATGTTCTGTACAGCCGTAACATGACATTCCAATTCCTATACTCAATGCACTGACCAAATAAGGCAAGCTCATCAAATGCCTTCTTTGCCACCCTGTCTACCTGCAACTCAACTTTCAAGGAACTATGCACCTGCACCTCTAGGTCTCTTTGTTTGGCAACACTCCCCAGGGACCTATCAATAAGTGTATACGTCCTGCCCTGGTTTGCCTTACCTAAATGCAACAACTCATAATCATCTGAATTAAACTCCATCTGTTACTCCTCAGCCCATTGGCAGTATATCTAATCATTCAACCAGTGTGTTTCAGCAACAGTGAACCAATTGCTCTTCCTGAACTAATAATTGAGGAGCAATTCCACACATTCCACAGCAGTGTGTGAGAGAAAACTGGATATCTCACTCCCAAACTCAAAACCTTTATTGAGAAGATGGAAACAATCATTGGTTTATTACTGATGATTATTCTGTGGCCAGTTTTATGGGAGCTGCATAATGTGTTAATTCTTATAAAACCTTTGACCTTTACAATGCGTTTGAAATATCAATGCTGATAGTGGGGGAAAATAGCCCTGGATAATAGCACTGAATGAATCAATTTCCCATGAAACTACCCTCTCCTCACCACTGCAATCCCTCCCCCACCCAATATTGCATTCATCGGAACTAAATTTCAGGTTGGGTCTAAGAGAGGCCACCCCTGCCCATTTAGTGACTCCGTGCCGTTGAATTTGTATCCCACTGTAGCTTCTGTGCATCATCACCCTTTCACACATCACCTTCCCTCCAGTGACCTGGGCTGCACCCTCTGGAATTTCTGTCTTAAACTTTGTTCCGCTGTCAATCTTGTGCTCACGGACTTATGCTAGCTCTGAGTCAAGCAACCTCTCGAGTTAAACTTCTCAACATGATTTTCAAATCCCTCCATGGTCTGACGTCTCACTCTGTCTGTAACCCACTCTGAGATAACTGCAGTCATCTAATCCTGACCTCTTCAGCATCTGCATTTTTAATTGCTACAAGATTAGCAGCCACGCTTTCAGTAGCCTAAGGTATATGATTCCTTGATACAACATCTCACTCTGCCCTTCTATCTTGCTTTCCTCCATTAGAGTTCTCCTTCAAGTCTACATTTGACCAAATGTTTGGTCATCTGACCTAATATTTCTTTTTGTGGCTTGGTGTCATTTTATTTGATAATGCTCCTGTGAAGCACCTTGAGACGTTTCATTATGTTAAAAGTGTTACTTAAATATAAGTTGCTGTAATGACTGAAAGACAGCAAGACCACACCCTCAATCTTGTACAACAAGCATCGGCTTGCTTTTTGTGATCTACCTTAACTGCAGACACCTACTGCCTTACAGTTTAAGAGACAAGCATGTAACCCACTAAATCACAGCAGACAAACCAGACACAGATTGTGCCTTAACGGGATGTCTCCACTCAATAGCTCACTTGATACATAACTAAGGCTTGGAGCTCAACGTGTGCAAAGCACTGGTACAAATCTTGTGATCTATTGCTCTCTGATACATGCTCCAACACATTGCACCCCTAATGTTTCTGTCTGATTTACACCTTGGAATTGTGAAACAGTAGCATTTCAGAAAATGCTCTGCTGACGATTTGTTGCAGTTAATAATGTCTCCTGTTACAACACGTTTTAATACGCAATAAGACACATGAGTTGAACGTGAGTTGTTAATTGGATCAAACTCATTTCTTATTTTAGTCACTCTTACTAAGTGGGCGTATTGATGTCCAATTCTATGTCTGATTGCCCTTGAGCAGCTGATGAATTGCTTTCTTGAACCATTGCCATTTGGTACAGTTGGAAGTCCAGTGACATCATTTCAGAAAGCAGTTAGCACTCATAGTGTGGGTTTGGAGTCACTTGTAGACCCAGCCAGGTAAGGACAGCAGACCTCCTTCAAAAAGGGCATTCATGAACCAGATGGGCTTTTATAACAATTTAGCAGTTTCATGGTAGTTTATTAATAATTCTAGCATTTTACTTCCAGACTCATTTATTTGAATGACTTTAAATTCCCACCTATTACCTCTTTGGGCATGAGTACTGAAAGGAAGAAGGAAGAGACATTTGCTTCTTTATAATACCCAGGGAAACCCCTGTACTCCCATAATGATTCACTGGCAATTAGTTCGCAGTTGAAGTGTGTTTACTGTTGATTTCATAGATGGCCAACTAACGCAAATTAGTAACCCACAAACAGCAATAAAACATATGATTTTGTTTGAGTGGTGAAAATCAACCCAGAAATTTCCTTGTTCAATGGAAACTTTAATGTAACAGGCAAGACTTCACAGCTTAACATCTCATCTAAAAGAAAAAGGTTTCAACTATGCACAACCTCAGGCTCAAACTCACAGATGTTTACAGGACAGAAGGAAGTCATTGGGACCATTGTGTTCGTGCTGGTTAACATTACTTCCATTCTCCAGCTTTTGCTCCACAGGCCTGGAGGCTATGACAATGCAATTGATAATTTAAATACTGCTTAAATGTTAAGAGTTTCTAACTCAACCTCACTTTCAGGCAGACTCCCACCACTATTTGCAGGAAAAAAAACTCTCAACTCTCTGCTCAACCTTCATCCTCTTACCTTAAAGGGTCATAAAGCATGGAAACAGACCCTTCGGCCCAACTCGATAATGCCAACCAGGTTTCCTAAACTGAAAGTAGTCCCATTTACTTGCATTTGGCCCATATCCCTCTAAACGTTCTGATTCATGTACCTGTCCAAATGTCTTTTAAGTATTGTAATTGTAGTCACCTCTACCACTTCATCTGGCAGCTTGTTCCATATATACACCACACTTTGCGTGAATAAGTTGCCCCTCAGGTCCCTTTTAAATCTTTCTCACTTTAAATCTATGCACTCTAGTTTTGGACTCTCCTATTGGGGAAAGGAACCTTGGCTATTCACCATATATATGCCTCTCATGATTTTATAAATCTCTATAAGGTCACCCCTCAGCCTCCTACATTCCAGGGATAAAAGTTCCAGCCTATCCAGCCTCTCCTTATAAATCAAACCCTCTAGTCTCAGTAACGTCCTTGAAAATCATTTTTAACTCTTTCCAGTTTAATAACATCCTTCCTATAGCAGAGTGACCAGAATTGTGCACAGTACTCCAAAACTAACTGCAAAAATGTCTTGTACCGTTGTAACATGACATCCCAACTCCTATACTGGATGCACTGACCAATGAAGGCAAGCGTGCCAAATACCTTCTTCACTATCCTGTCTACCTGCAACTCCACTTTCAAGGAACTATATACCTTCACGCTTAGGTCTCTCTGTTTGACAACACACCCTGGGACCCTACTATTAACTGTATAACTCCTGCCCTGGTTTGTCTTACCAAAATGCAATACCTTACATTTATCTGAATTAAACTCCATCTACCATTCCTCGGCCCATTGATCAAGATCCTGTTGTACTCTTAGATAACCTTCGTCTCAGTCCTCTTTACCACAAATTCTGGTGTCATCCACAAACTTACTAACTATGCCTCCTATAGTCTCATCCAAATTGATTATATAAATGGTGAACAACAGTAGACCAAGCCAACTAAATTTTCGTTCATAGTTCAGCCCTCTCTTCAGTTTGTTGTACTGCTCCTCTTTTGTTTTTGGTGTCTGCTTTCTCCAGCAAACTTTGCTGGTTTTTATTTTTTGAATTTTCTTCTGTAATGACAGGAATGAAAACATTTCCACACTTCCTGTAATGAAACAGTTCTCTTAATCCAAGATAGGTGATCTCAATAGATTCTCTATTTTTTTAGGTAGCCTAATGCAATCTTTTATCAGTTGCTCCTTGATCAGATGGGTGAGAGTAGTACATTTCTGGAGCAGTTGTTGTCTTGGAAATAATTGCATTCTTTCTGTTATCTTAAGGACATTGAGGTCAAGCTATGAGTGTAGGGTGAAATGTGAGAAATGTTGGTTGTGAATGACATGCACATTTTCAACGCTCTTACACTCTGTGTGGCAGTGTCACTTACAGAACAGCTTTGGTCTTGACAGTTACCCCACTTGCACCATGAAGTTTTATTTCTGCAGGGTGTAACATCTGTTTCTTCAGCCGTAACATTAATCGGAGAGAACAGTGACACTCGTTCCTGTATCAAGTTTAAAATTAACGTGCATTAACATTGCACATGTTTTGTCAAAGTCAAAGTGGTTGGAAAACCAATTTTCTCTTTGGTCTAATGCAGGCAACCACTCTGTAGGCTGTGATTCTACCACATTTAACACTTCTGTATGAGTAAGCATTTGGCTACTCTGAAACCTAATGTGCCTTAACTTCTGCACATCTTCCAGAGGAAACCTCTATTTTTATATATGCTACATACTATATATCACAGCTAAGCGCTGCTTTGGTCTGTGGTGTTTTGTTCCAGTGTATTTTTTTAATCAGTTGTGGGATGTGGGCAGCGCTGCCTGGCCAGCATTTATTACCCGTCCCTAGCTGCCCTGAGAAGGTGGTGATGAGCTGCCTTCTTGAAGCATTGACAGACTCTTAGTATTTGATGTCTTGCTTAATCTTTGTGTTGCCTTACCACATGTGTCTGTAGAGCATTTGTACCTTATAAAAGTGTATAGGTTCTGTTTCTGTCCAATGGGTAAGGATGTCCTTCATTTCTCAAGATTTGGCTGATGGCAAATAATTTGGTTGCTACAGATGCAATCAAGTTGATGCCTTCCTATTACCTAACTACATTTAAGAGAGAGCTTGGAAAGGGAATGACATGCTCTTTCGGGGTGGTACAGGACAGCCTGACCAGAAAAAAATCCAATGGCTAAATTTGGCTGAAACATTACAGATAGCTAAGGAGCTGAGAAGTGGGAGAATTATTCATTTACAGCATTTGAAGCTGTAATAGTGAATGACTAGATCCCAAGGGAATTGTGATCAAGCAATTCAGGAAAAAGGGAATCAGGACATCTCAAACTCAGGCCCAGCCTTGGACTTTCCACAGACAACATGGCTGAAACTGTCAAGTAGGTTGCAGAGGAGACTCTGACACTCAGATAAACTTTAGGGCCTAGGGAGGTTTTAAAAGTATTTAGAAAACACAGAGTGTGAACCAATTGTGCACCAATTGTGCACATATGCCAATTTTTATACTCCGCACACACATTCTCCCATCACACTTCAGCTCATCATTTCACCATATCCTTCCATTTCTTTCTACATCTAACCTTCCCTTCAATACAGTGTCATTCAGCTCCACCAGCACATGTAGTTGTAAGTACTGTATTCTCACCACTCTCTGATTTCCCCTATTGAATGACATTTATGATTCTTGTATTTATGAGCTTTGGTTCTGGACTGTCCCTGTAATTGGAAACTCTCTCTACACCCACCTCTCAAGCACTTTTCATGATCTTAAAGCCTTCTATCAGGTCACCCCTCAGCTGACCCCAGAACATAGAATCTGCCTGTTTAATCATTTTTGCCGAGTACATACTCTGATAAACATCCTTACGAACCTTCTATGAATCAACTTACTCATATAAGAATGTAAAAACTAGGAGCAGAAGGAGATAATTCAGCCCCTCAAGCCTGCTCTGCCATTTGATACAATCACGGCTGGTCTCATCTCAGCCTCAACTCCATAACCTTTCAGCCCATTGGCAATTAAAAATCTCTTAAACTTACTCAATGTTCCATACCCACCACATTCTGAGTTAGTGAATTCCACACATTCATGATATTTTGAGAGAAGCAATTTCACCTCATCAGTTATAAATCTGCTACCCCTTATCCTAAAACAATGACCTCTTGTTCTAGATTGTCTCACATGAAGAAACATCCTTTCTACATCTACTTTGCCAATCATCTTTAGCATCTTATATCAACTGGATCTCCTCTCCTGCTTCTAAATTTCTGAGAGTATAGGCCTAAACTGCTCAATCTCTTTTCATAAGACAACTCCCACATCTCTGGAATCAAACTAATGAATCTCCTCTGAACTGCCTCCAATGCAACTACACCCCTCTTCCAATAAGCAGGCCAAAACTGTACACAATACTCCAGGTGTGGTGGTCTCACTAATGCCTTGCACACTTGCAGCAACACTTCTCCACTTTCAGCAATCTAAATCATTCCCTATTAAAACATTGAATGGCATGGGTGAATAAACCTTCATTCAAGGGCCCCTTGTGTAAGCAAGAAAATCCTAGCCAGTGCACAGTGACCTGAACAGTATAATCTGAGGGAGGATGGAGTGGGTACAGCTGATCAACCATTTCCAAAGCCTCACTAACTCGGAGATTGAAGGAATGTCATCTCTTGATAGAGAAAAAGACGTAGGGTGCTCAGCAGGCAGTCTACATACAAATTAGGATCAGAAGTAGGCCACTCAACACCTCATGCCGATACCACCATTCAATAAGATCATGGCCGATCTGATGAATCCACATTTCTGCCTAGCCCCAGTAATCTTACTACCCCTTTGTTTATTAAAAAAAAAAATCTGTCTACTTCTGCCACAATGACAATCAAAGGCTCTGCTGCCAGTCTCTTTTGCAGAAAAGTGTTCCAAAGAATCATACCCTTCTGTGAGAAAACAAGTTCTTCCTTACCTCTGTGTTAAATAGGTAACATTGTCCACTTTGCATCTTGTCCACAACTGGATAGAGTCTCCAGAACAAGATGAGTAATGGGAATGCAATGGGACACAATATACAGAACTATATCTAATGAAAGGTTGTATAGACAGTAGGCCAGTCTCAGTGCTTGAGAAAAGTGGGGAAGGTGATATCTGCAGGGCAATCGTAGGAACGATTTCAAACCAACAGATCAAACAAATTCATGAGTTTGAGCCATGTGTTTGGAATGTAGGAAAAGACTTTCAGGAGATGGTCCGTTATAAAAAAAGGCTTGCATTTATATAGCAACTTCCTCTCAGAACATCCCAAAACAGTTTACAGCCTATGAAGTGCTGTTGAATTGTGATCATTGTTGCAATGTTGCCACTTGGTTCACAGCAAATTACCACAAACAGAAGTGCAGTGTTGACTGAAGGATAAATATTGGCCAGCACACTTGGAAAACTTTGCTACTTTTACTTGAATTAGTGTCATATAGTTTTTTTTTAAAAATTCACTTGAGATGGCCAACCAGATCCTGGTTTCATGCAAGGCAATGTTAACAATGCAACACTCTCTCAGGAGGGAGTGTGAGCCTAGGTTTTGGTGTGGGATTGGAACTGACAACTTTCTGTCTGAGCAGCAAGTGTGCTAGCCACTGATCTTTGAAAATCTTAAATGTTGAAGTTTTCACCTGGAGTCAAAGAGTTTTTCCAAAGGGAGTAATACTGCTGAACCAAAGCTGGGTATTAATGACTTAGCCAGATGTGCTTGGACTTGCCTTCCCTCTGATGTAAGGGTATGCAGCAGAGAAAGGCAGGAGTGGGAGATGCTGAGTGACTTGTAAGTGCAAGAGGGCACGGAAAGGAGAATGAAGCAGAAAGTTGATGGATGCAAAGATTTGTGAAGGCTTTGTGGGTGGTGGGAAAACAGTTTCAGATTTCAATCAATATTCCCCTTATGTGATGCCACCTCTGGTTTATTTTTCCCTCTGTCTGTATTGGGTAGGCCATTACTTTATCCACTCTCTGATTCTCACCTGGAATCATAGAGTCTCTACAGTGTGGAAACAGGCCATTCAGCCCATTGAGTCCACACTGACTCTCCGAAGAGCATGCCACCCAGACCAGCCCCCTACCCTATCACTGTAACCCTGCATTTCCCATGGCTAGTCTACCTCGCCCGCACATCCCTGCACACTATGGGCGATTTACTTTGGCCAATCCACCTTGCCTGCACATTTTTGGACTGAGGAAGGAAACCAGAGCACCTGGAGGAAACATACGTAGACATGGGGAGAATGCGCAAACTCCACACAGTCAGCTGAGAGTGGAATCAAAACCAGGTCCCTGGTACTGTGAGGCAGCAGTGCTAACCACTGAGCCACCATGTCACCCCAGCACTAGCACAAATCCACCATTTGTTGTTTATGCCCCAGCTTGCTAGTGTGCTGCCTGTCGCTGCACACCGTAAGGATCACAAGTTTGCTGCCAGCTGGGTGTGAAAGTTTGTTGCTTTTAGTTTAGTCAGGAATTTCGGTAACCTGGGGAAGAGCAACAAGTTTTTGTAAGTCTCCCATGTCGTAACCAACAAATTAGTTGACTTGTTGTGACATAATTTGATTCTCTATTAGTACATACCTTGCATAGTTACCCAAGTGTATCAGTGAGAAGGCTCATTTATACTTATTTGGAGGTAGAGTTGTAAGTATAGAAGATTTAATGATGTGGCAATAATTGAGCCATTAGAAGAATAACACCCAAGATCCAAAAGTAATTTAAGTGAGATACAAGTATCTATATGATATAATTCAATTATGTGGCAAGAGAATATTAGCACTCGACTCCTAATCTGCCAACATTACCCACTTACAAATGTGTCACTTAATTGACTCACATCAGACCCAAGCTTGTAGTATCCTGTTCCTCTGCAATGTGCAGTCATTATATCAACAAGGCATGAGATATTAGAATGTTAGAACAGCGGCTACCTGTGAAATCATAGAAAAATATATCACAGTCCGGCACTTGCACACACACCCTTTCACACAAACTGTTAGAAGTGTGGGCTGTGCTGCTGAATTTTAAATCACGGAAGCCAGCTGCTACAAAATGATGAAGGGTTTTCTGATGAAGGGTCTAGGCCCGAAACGTCAGCCTCTCTGCTCCTACGATGCTGCTTGGCCTGCTGTGTTCATCCAGCCCTGCACCTTGTTGCTACAAAATGAGTTCTGATTTCACCAATGTTTCTTTCCACTTCTGGCTCGAAGAATTCCTGGATACGTCTCCCCTGCTTTGTAGCAGAAGGATCCTATCCAGGAATTTCCAGAAGCCAGACCAGAAGTCATCTAAATGTATCTGAAATAGGATTTCCGATCAGAGTTTCTTGGCCTTAACCTCCCACACTTCTACTTTCCTTCAGTTCTGATGAAATACCATCGACTTGAAACATTAACTGTTTCTTTCCACAGATACAGCCTGAATTGCTGAGATTTCCATTTATATCTCTTCTTATTCAAAAATAAACATTCCAGCCTCATGCAGCCTGAAATACAATTTCCATTTCCTAATCATCCCTAAGCCTTTAATGATGCATTTTGATCAGAAGAACATTGAAAGATAATATAAAATAGGGGATATGGTTCTAAAGGGGGTGCAGGAGCAGAAGGACCTGGATGGATAGATGCACAGATCATTGAAGGTGGCAGGATGGGTGGAGAGAGCAGTTAATGTCCTCCGCTTTAGCATAGGGTACAAGAGCATGGAGTTGATGTTGTGAATTTGTACATGATGCCTGTAGACCTCAGCTAGAGCATTGTGTACAGTTGTGTGTACAGCACCACATTACAGGAAAGATGTGAACACATTGGAGAGAATGCAGAAGCAATTTACAAGAATGGCTCGAGGAATGAAAAATTTCAGTTACGAGGACAGATTGAAGAAGTTGTGATTGCTGTCCTTGGAAAGAAGATGGCTGAGAGAAGATTTGATAGAGGTTTTCAAAATCACGAGTGGGCTGGAGAGAGTAATAGGGAGAGTCTGTTCCTGCTCATAAAAGGGAAAAAAAGATATGGCATAGATTTAAAATGATATGCAAACGAAGTAAGGATAATATGAGAAAAAGCTTTTTCACAAAGCCAATGGCTTGGTTATGGAGTGCACAGCCTGGAAATGTAGAGGTGGCAGGTTCAATTGAGGCATTCAAGATGGCATTGGATGGTTATTTGAACAGAAATAATATGCTAGGGGAATGGGGAAAAGGCCGAAATTGGCACTGCGTGATAGAATCAGGGCAGCCACGATGGGCCAAATGGCCTCCTGCACTGTAACAATTCTGTGATTAATAGATGCCTGCTGAAGAGCCTGACACGTTTACAGAAGTTCCTTACAAATTTGTAATTCTCAAATTTGGAACAGTAGCACAGATACTGGAGCGAGCACAGGAACGTTCACTGGGATTACATGGTTGAAGTGGGTTCAATGCTTCTCAGGATGAATATTTCTGTAGAACAGGTGAACACTAATGGAAATCATTACTGGTGATTTTAAAAAAGAGAATTTGCATTTAATTAGCATCTTTCACAATCCCAGGGTATTCTTTAAACGCAGTGAAGCACTTTTCTGAGAATGTAAACACTGAGGAAATGTCCAAAATGCTGCAGATACTTGCACACAGCAAGCCCCAACAAACAATGTGATAATGACCAGATAATTTCTGTTGGTGATGTTGGTTAAGGGGTAAATATTGGCCAGGAGACAAAGGAGAACTTGCCTGCTATTACAATATTGCTGTGGAACGTTCTTGTGCACAAAATAAAGTGGACAGGACCTGGGCTAAAGGCCCCAATCAAAAGACTGCATCTGAAGGTTCTGAGGAAGGGTCACCAGACCCAAAACATTAGCTCTGATTTATTCTTCACAGATGCTGCTAGACCTGCTGAGCTTTTCCAGCGACTTCTGTTTTTGCTCCTGATTTACAGCATCCGCAGTTCTTTCGGTTTTTATTTAGCAACTGAACGGTCTACCCTTGCTCAGTACTGCAGTGAGTGTCAGCTTGAACTTTGTACTCAAGTCACTAGAATTAATTTTATTTTGGTTAGAAGCAGCTTTTCATACTATACAAATAAATAAGAGGTTCACAATCACGGTTTGTCCAACAGTGGAAGGAACTAACAATATTTGAAGTTTTCTGGAGTAAGGCCCAAGTATATTTCACGGTTCGATAGTCTGGCCATTTTTTGTTTTGCTCTTATACTTTCAAACACCTCTGGAATGGTTGAAATTCACTGAACAGACAGTGGAACAGCAGATCGTCCTTTGTTTATCTGTTTACAACACAAATAAATAAATGTCATGTAAAATTTTGCAAATGAACTGTTTTCCATATCCTTTGTCTTTCCAGTTGCTTATCCATGGAATAACATTACATAGAATTCTACAGCACAGAAACAGTCCAGAAGTTTGTTTGATTCACGTTGGTGAATATGTCCTGCACAAGTCTTCCCCTACTTTCCACTTGGCCCCATCAGCATATTTTGTTCTTTTCTCCCTCTCATGTTTATTTATATTTCCTTCAACTGCCTCAATACAATTCCTGAGGCTGAACAATTTTGAACAGCAGGGGGTGTCACAGGAGCTAAAGAGAAGGCACAAAGATAGTGGGCGCAATCTAGTGCCCTCTCCATGTCAAGTGACTAGGGTTAGGAGGGGGTGGGGTCATATGATCACGTAGGAGGATGGTGGGTGGAAACCACAACACCTTCCTGCCCCTATTCCAATCATGCTCATGGTGGCAAAGCCAAAGGATAGCTTTTCATCCTGAGCGTCATACAAGACCCTTAATTACTGCCCAGTTAAGTATCTATCAGTAGCAAATGGGTAGCTAACCAGGAGGGGAGAATGCTAAGTAAACCTAAGTGCCTGAGTGGAAGAACAGGTACAGGGAGTTCCCCAAAAGAGGTGATGCAGGGCTCTCACCAGCCTCCCAGACAACAGCCGAAACACCACCTATCACCTCCAAAAGAATTCTGCCAGTGATTCCATTTGGGAGGTCAACCAGTTTTCAAGGTGCTATGAAAATAGTGTACAAGTAGGAATGAAAGAAGAAACAAGAGCTTACATTTATAAAGCAGCTTTCAAAAACCAGTGGGTGTCTAAAAGCGCTTTACAGCCACTGAAGTGGCTACATAATTCTGAGTGTGGTCACTGTTGTAATGCAGGAAACATGACAGTCAATTTATGCACAGCAAGCTCCACAAACAGCATCACCATAATGACCAGATAATCTGTTATTGCTGATGTTGATTTAGGGATATGTATTGGCCAGGACATCTAACTGAACTATCCAGTTCTTCAAAATGAGGTCCTAGGATTTCTTTTTATCCACTTTCAAGGCCAGATGGCCTCAGTTCAGTGTCTGATCTGAAAGACGCCATGTCAGCGCATACTTGATAGTGTCGGTCAGCCTGGATTTATGTTGCTCATCACTGGAATGGGACTTGAACTCAGAGCCCAGTGCGTCATGTTCTATGGCGGATGTCAAACATTCTGTACTGATGTCAAGTTACATGTTTAGTAACTTGTTTAGTAACATATCGAGTGGTCACAGTCAGCGCACAGACAGGGTGACTGAAATACCATGAGATTGCAAAACACTACTGCCTTCGAACAAGGAAGCAACTTTTATTTTATAACTTACATTTAACTTTTCAGTGCCATTGTCAACCGCTGTCATCTTATCTTGAAGCTCCTGGAGGAGAAGAGGATTGTTAAAAATGAAACTATTCTTCATCTCTCTCTCTCTGTCTCTCCATTCTGCAGACACCACATAGTTAAGCAGAGCAGGTTGTGAGGAATCTTCCCACACACATGTAAACACATTACTAGGGATTATTGTTGCCCCATTCCTGGAGACTTGATGAAATCTGGGGTTCACAAAGTGGTAAATCTGGTTGAGAACCCCAGATCTAATGTTTGATCTAGGAGCATCAATAGCTCTGCATTTATGGCTTTACACTCATTGCTAATGGTTAACAGTGATTGATGTAGGAAAACCATGGACAAGTAATAAATTAACTCACAGGAAAATAATCAGTACGATACTGCTGAGGAAAGAGTTTTTGTCCTCATCAAGACTGTCTGAAGAATACCAAATTCCAAAGGGAGTAACAATTTGAAATGCATGAGAAAAGGGTGCTGATCGCTTTGCAAATCTTAATCAGAATCTTAAAGCGGGAGACAAGAGCAGAGAAGTTTAGGAAGGGAGTATGAGAGCATTGGTCTTAACCATCAATAACAGAGAGATAGAAATCAGGGATGTTCCAGAGGCTCGAGTAGAGACACCTCGGAGGAGTTGTAGGAGGTTATTGAGGTAGGGATGGAGTGACGGCCAATGAAAGATTTGACAACAAGGATGACATTTTAAATTCAAGGTGTCCCTGGTCTGGCAGCCAATGCAAATCCACAGGAAGTGATGACTGAATTGGACTTAGTACGAGCCAGGATATGGATGCAGACTCTCGGATGAGCCCAAGTTTATGGAGATTGGAAGATGGAGGCCATTCAGAAGAGCATTGGAACATTCCTGTCTGAAAGTAACCAAGGCATGTCGAAGGCTTTCAGCAGAACATGGCCCGAGACAGAGGCAAAAACTGTAGTAAAAGTAATCAGTGGCATCAGTTTTCATGTGAAGACTGTACATACCATACTAAAGAATAACAGAGCAACAGAAGAAATCCAACCACTCCCAGGGAACCCAGTCCTAGAAATATCATTATTTGCACACTGTCTGATGAACCTAGACAAAGAAAATAATTTTGTGTAAACATATTGAGTGTAAATAAGTATGAATGAATTGATTGGCTGTATCTCACCCATGTGATTAAGGGGAATATTTATTACAACAATTATTGCACACTATAAATCTGTGCAAAGTTTTGCAGGTCTGCAATGTGAACTTTGTAAAGTTCAAACTCCAGCTTACAGATGACAAAAACAAGGAAGTTATGAAGAATCTTTATAAAAATCTGGTTAGCCCACAAGAGTATAGCTTTTTATTCTAGTCAGCACACTATAGGAAGATATGCTGGTCTTGCCAGATTTAACAGAATAGATCCATGGATGTGGGATTTTAGCACAAGCTGGGGCTGTTCTCCATAGAAACAGAAAATAGGAGCAGGAGTAAGCCATTCAGCCCATTGAGCTAATTCAGCAAGATCATGGCTGACCCTCCATCACAATGTCATACTCCTGCTCTGTCTCCCCCATGGTCCTTAACTTCTGGAACTCTATTTATTTGTTTCTTAAATATCTCCAGTGACTTTGCCACCACAGCCTTTCAGTGGTAGAGAATTCCACAAGTTCACCACTCTCTGAGTGAAGAAATTTCTCCTCAACTGCATGTGAAATGGCCTACCCTGTCTCAACCATCAATAAAAAGCAGACAATTTGCTCATTGTCACCTTGCTGTTTGTGGGATTTTACTGCTGCATTTCCTGGTTTACAACACTAACAACACTTCCAAAAGTGCTTTAGGACCTCCAGAGGTTATGGAAATATATATTTGAATCTGGCCCGAGGAGTCTCGCAAATATAAAATGCAGGTAAATTATTTTGCATTCCTGGCAAAAGTACAATCAAGCATCAGAAGATAATATTGTTACACTTGGCAAAGATGGACTCTTGACCTGCAGTTCCCAATTCTGTTTCGTCAAAGAGACCTTTCCCTCAGATATGGTATTTCATGGCTCGTGAAACTGGATTTTCATGTGTCATATTCTCCTGCACATTCATTATTTCATTGAAAACCATATCAAAGAACTTCATCAGCTCAGGCAGATATTTGGTGTTAGTTTTATACATCCAAGACTCACCCGGAAAAATGTCTTGAGGAAGTGCTCATAGATGGAAACCATCATTACAACTTTGATATGCTCATAATATAATTTCTAATTACTTAAAAATACATGAAAAAGAACAGCAAATCCTAGGATTAACTAAAAACAAATGGATGCTGGAAATCTGAAATAAAAACAAAGTGCTGGAGAAACTCTGCAGACCTGACAGCATCTGTGGACAGCACGTCTGATATAATTCTGCTTCAGTCCTTTCCCAACCAAAATGACATCAGAATTAGTGAAAGAAAAAGGGCATGGAATTCTACTGTGCCGGTCACAGCCTCAGAACATTCCAAAGTTCTTTACAGCTAATCAGGTACTTTTTGGAAGTGTATTCAGCAATGTAAGGTTGGGAATTGCAGTGGTAAATTTGCACACGGGAAGTTCCACAAATATTCACGAGATAATTGTTTTAATCGTGGCCTGGGGCCCTTAGGTAGAATGCTGCCACCAATCCTTCTTCCAGTGCTGGTCTAGGGGATTTCCAGTGGATTCTGGTGAAAGGTAAACCACAAATAAATCTCAGAAGTGACATTTATCCTGGGGAACGAGATTAGGTTTATTACATACCAGTAACAAGATACAGGTCGCATTATACTGATAACAAGGAACAGATGACATGATTGTCTCCAATTACAATTGCCCAGACCCCACAAGACATTTAAGAATATTTAAGACTCACCTGTGGTTGTGTTATATAAAATTAATTTTTAATGATGTTAGTTGAACAGAAATATTGGTACAGGACGCAAGAGGGAAACTTGACTGCTCTTCTTCAAAATATTGTTGGGGACTTTTTACGCTCGCCTGAAGGAGCAGAGCAGAGATCTGCGTGGCTTCACATCTCTCTCAAAACCAATGATGATGGAAAACACAGTGGTTAAGTAACCAGTTTTACCAACAAAAAAAAACAGGAAGTTCACACCATTGTCTTTTTAAAGAAAGCAATGCAACAGAATAATCGACAAGGTGATAACTCGTGTGTGATTTGTTACTAATGAATCTGATCGAAGTGATTCGGGGATTGGTTATGACAGTCAATGCTTCCATCTTATCTTCTGACAGGCCGAATATTCTAACTGGGAAGGTTGGCCGAAGTAATGTTTGCTCCAGGGTTTCATACTTAATATCAAAATTGTGCACCATTGTCCAAAGCGTTTTCCAGTTTCATGAGGGCAGCGGACAATTTTTGGGATTATTCATTTATCATTTAGTGACAACTACATAGGTAGAATTTTCATCTGCAAAAAACGGATGAGTACAAAAGCAGGCAGTCGAGTACATTTGAGCCTTTGGACAATGTGACAGTTTGCAGGCAGCACTCTTCACAGTAACAGCATCAGGTTTCGAAAGGACTGCTTGTCCGTTAAACAGCAGGAAATGAATTATATCAGAGATAGTAAGAACTGCAGATGCTGGAAAATCTGAGATAACAAGGTGTAGAGCTGGATGAACACAGCAGGCCAAGCAGCATCAGAGGAGCAGGAAGGCAGACGTTTCGGGCCTAGACCCTTCATCAGAAATGAGAGAGGGGAAGGGGGTTCTGAAATAAATAGGGAGAG
>NC_063334.1:30000804-30035692 GCF_021869965.1 Rhincodon typus
TGCAGGAACAGCAACTCATATTCCGCTTGGGAACCCTGCAGCCCAATGGTATCAATGTGGATTTCACAAGCTTCAAAATCTCCCCTCCCCCTACCGCATCCCAAAACCAGCCCAGCTCGTCCCCGCCTCCCTAACCTGTCCTTCCTCCAACCTATCCCCTCCTCCCACCTCAAGCCCCACCCCCATCTCCTACCGACTAACCTCATCCCGCCCCTTTGACCTGTCCGTCCTCCCTGGACTGACCTATCTCCTCCCCACCTACACCCACCTTTACTGGCTCCATCCCAGCCTCTTTGACCTGTCTGTCTCCTCTCCACCTATCTTCTCCTCTATCCATCTTCTATCCGCCTCCCCCTCTCTCCCTATTTATTTCAGATCTCCCTTCCCCTCCCCCATTTCTGATGAAGGGTCTAGGCCCGAAACATCAGCCTTCCTGCTCCCAGGAAATGAATTATGTTGAGTCGAAAGCCAATTAAAGCAAATTAAAGGCTGGGAAAAAGTTGGGAGGGACATGTGTGTCAACTCCCTGATGCATTATCCTCTAGAGGGATCAGTCTTGGCATTGACCTTTTAAACAAGGTGGGCAGCCTGTTCCCCAGGGTAGCTGATTACAGTGATTAAATGCCCAAAAAAGGATGATTTTATGGTTTTCGTGAAGCTTACCCACCCGCAAAGCCTCCACACCCGAGCTACATACAGAGTGCCAGCTCGTTGGAGGCAGAACGTCTGATGTGGAGTCAAGTAAATGTTCAGTTCCTGACTGATGTCTCATGTTCCAGCCTCTGTAAACTGTTGACATTGAAAAGTATACTGTTCGGAACTTGCAGCAAATCCCCTGTGCTATTAATCCACTTTGTTTTCTGTCCAGCATTACCTCAGTTTTAAAATACTCACCTTCATTTTTAAATACCCCCATGAACTCATTATCTGTTCGGACCGTAAACTCCTCTGGCCCATAACGTAGCCGACTCTGCAGTCTTCCGATTCTGGCCTCTTGCTCTTTTCCAATTTGAATTGTTCCATTTTTTTGGGAGCCACGCTTTCAGCTGTTTACTGACCTCAGCTCTGGAATACTGTCTGTGCATCAAACTCTTCACCTTTTCATCTCTCTCTCTCTGTCCTCCTTTAAAGATGTGCCTTAAAACAGAGATCTTGGTCTGATCTATGCCCCATATTCTTTCGGCCACCACGTCTGTTCTTTACTCAAGATGGCGGCGGTGGCAGCGGCAGGGGGAGGATGTGTTCGGGCTCTGTGCTCGTACCCGCTCAGTTGGCCAGCCACATTCTACTTTGTTCTTTATGGGTTTTTCTTTGTTTTGTTTCTCTCTTGTATCGAAGTTGACCTTTGGTTCTTGTCTGCGGCTGTGGTGGGATGAAAGCAGGTGTGAGGGCCTGCTGCAGCGGTGGATCTGGATGTCCATTCCTCGTCGCCATAGTCGCTGTGGCTTTATCAGTGGCTTCATAGTCAGTGGGTCTGGACTGTACCTCCTGCGCTGGTGGCTATTAGCGGTGGTGGCATGGTGGTTCCGGTTCATTCCTCGTGGCTGTGGCGGCTTGTGTCACGACCGAAGTGGTGATGACTTGGCCACTCTGTCCCTCCATGCTATGTTGGTTTTGCAGTGGCATTGGTAGTGGCAGTGTGGTAGGCCTGGTTCGGAAATCCTGGCCTTGACAGCCTCAGGGGCTGGTGTCCCCTGGCCAATCCAGAAACCCAGGAGCCATGGTAGGAAGAAAAGACGAACATTGTCCTAACTTTATCTCAGTTATTTCTTTTTATAATTTCTGTAATTTAAATGGCGTCAAATAGTGGCGACTTTATACACATCTCATTGTATTTTCATAAATACAAGTGACAATAAATTTCTATTCCTAATATGACTTGGTGTCTGTTTGATCATTGTTTCTGTGCATGGTTCCTTGGGATGTTTTTGTAAGTTAAAGATACTAAAGGCAAACTGAAAGTTTTAAGATGGGAACAAGAAAGCCAAGGAGAAAATTTCCTTGCCTTTTTAATAACTATCATATTTTATGATAATTAACGCGATACATAAAGCACACAACACACACTGTTTAGAATACATGGAGCAATTTCCCTCTGTAACAAAATGTTAGCAAATTGTAAAATGAAATACGAAATTAATTCTGAATACAACTGCATTAACATGAGCAATCAAGTCAAGTGTGTTAAGTAAAAAACGAAAGAACTGCAGATGCTGTAAATCGGGAAACAAAACAGAAATTGCTGGAAAAGCTCAGCAGGTCTGAGTTCTGAGGAAGGGTCACCGGACCCAAAACGTTGACCCAAAACGTTGACTCTGTTTGTTCCTTCACAGATCCTGCCAGACCTGCTGAGCTTTTCCAGCAATTTCTGACTGTGTTAGTCTAAGTGTTTTAACCATTCCATACCTGAGTAAATGGAGTGAATACAAGATAAAAAGGACACCCTTTGCTTTTATATAGCATCTGTGCAGCCAATGAAATAATTTACATGTAAACACTGTTATAATTTAAGAAATGGAGCAGCTAATTTGCACCCAGCAACCTGCTAGAAACAACACTGCAACAACAAATGGATAATCAGTATTGTTGGTTGATGGATGGATGAATATTCACCAAGACAATTCCCCTACTCTTCTATGAAATTGTACATTCGGGTCTTTTATGCAAGTCTGTTGGTGAAACCTTGCTAATGAGTGCAGTCTGCATTGTAGGGACATGGCCTAGTCCTATAGAATTATAAATCAACAAAAAATACATTAAATAGAGCAGAGAAAATTGCAGTAGGGAAAAGTGACAAAGTAATTCTTTGATGTCGACAGCCTTTAGATCCACCATCCTTCCTGACTGGTTCCTTTTTCCATTTGATAAACTAGGTCACAAATTTACAGTGTAAATTGAAAGGATGTAACTTGGGACTTAAAATGATCATACCTAGAAAACTGAGCAACTCAATTCAAGTCTATTACATTGCTGCTTCTTTTGCTCTGAACCAACCACAATCCTTAGAATCATTAAATGAGAAGAACTGATTTAACTGAACCATTCACACTGACAATGCTCAACATACTTTGCATCATGGGCTAGGATGTTGTGTGATAGTGTAAATCAAGAAATAGAAATCAGACAGCCGCCTGGCTTTATGTGTATTGAGTCAACAACGAGAATGAAGAGCTGGCTTGCGATCTCCAATTTTATGCTGTTACTAAATGATGATCTACACTGAAGTGTTTTTTGAAAGCTGACTGATTGTTATGATGTCGGCAAGATCAGTGTGGAAATGGTTTACAATGATCGTACTCTTTCCAGTTGTAATGGTTGATTCAATTATGCACTACACAAATCATCTCACCTTTTAACTGTGCCAAAGTCACACACGACTGTTTCTTCACCTAAGGAAACAAAAACATACACGTGAAATTGTCACCTCACTTCTCAAAATGATGGGCTTGCATCTGTTCTGAAGAACCTTTGACAGTTTTGTAACAGTGAGAACAGGGTTGGATCTGCCTGGGAGAAAGCAAAGGCAGAAGTCGTATTAGTATTGCAACTGGGCTAATAAACCAGAGCCCAGGGCTGATGTTCTGGGCACAAGAGCTGAAATACCACCATGACATATGGTGAAATTCGAATTCAATAAATTCTGGGATCAAAACGAGTTGAACAGTGATCAAGTAACCAATACTACAGTAATTGTTGGAAAAACCCATCTGGCTCACGAGGGAAGGAAATCCGCCATCTTACCTGGTCTGGCCTACATATGACTCCAGACCAACAGTAATATGGTTGTCTCTTACCTGTTTTCTGGAATAACTTAGAAATGACCTCAAGCACAATTAGGGATGAGCAAAATTTGGAATCATAGACATCAATTACTAATAAATACAATAGGAAATTCAAGAGAAAACCCTAGCTAGCCATGCCCAATCCTCTAAGTATATTAAAAAAACCTATGTATAGAACATTTTAAATAAATTATCCATTGTTTTTAAATAAGGAAATTCAGCTGAAGGAGACAAAAACCAAGGGAACTGATAGTGTCAACAGTTGAACAAGATCTGCTTTTACCGTCAAATGGGATTTGTATTTTATAAAAACACAGAACCAATTTTATACTAACTATAATATGGAGTTTATTTCACAATAATTCTATAACTCCATTATGTGCTCCCCATTATGCAGAACTTCCTTTGAGTGCTGGACAATAAAAGAAGGAGAAGCTTGCAACTAAACCATTGCCAGAGATTGATGTTTTCAAGATTCTTAGATTTAATGCATAAGTCAAGTGCCAATAAAAATGTTACATTTGCTGCACTCTTATAATCAGAGGCTCATTGGTTAGTACTGTTACCTCACAGTGCCAGGGACCCAGGTTCAATTCCACCCTCAGGCGATACCCTCGGGCGATTGTGGAGTTTGCACATTCTCCCCGTGTCTGCCTGGGGTTCCTCCAGCTGCTCCACTTTACTCTCACAGTCTAAAGATTTGTAGGTGAGGTGGATTGGCCATGCTAAATTGCCCATAGTGTCCAGGGATGTGTAAGTTAGGTGGATTAGCCTTGGGAAAAGCAGGCTTATAGGGATAGGATAAGGGGGTGAGTCTTGTGGGATGCTCTTTGGAGAGTCAGTGTGGACTTGTTGGGCGTAGTGTGTCAAAGCTTGCAGATGACGCTAGGATGAGTGGTAGAGAAAAGTGCGCAGAAGACATTTAAAGGATATAGGTAGGTTAAGTGAGTGGGCAAGGGTCAGGCATATGGACTACAATGTTGGTAAATGTGAGACCAAATATTTTGGTAGGAATATCAGCAAAATGGACGATTATTTAAACAGTGAAAAATTGCAGCATGCTGCTGTGCAGAGGGACCTGGGTATCCTTGTACATGAATCACAAAAAGTTGGTGTGCAGGTGCAGCAGGTAATTAAGAAGGCAAATGGAATATTGTCCTTCATTGTTAGGGGGATGGAGTTTAAAAGCAGGAAGTGTATGCTGCGGGTGTGTAGGGTGTTGGTGAGGCCACACCTGGAATAGTCATTGGAATTTAGAAGAATGAGGGGGGAATCTTGTAGAAACATATAAAATTATGAAGGGAATAGATAAGATAGGAGCAGGGAGGTTGTTTCCACTGGTAGGTAAAACTAGAATTAGGGGGCATGGCCTCAAAATAAGGGGGAGCAGATTTAGGACTGAATTGAGGAGGAACTTCTTCACCCAAATGGAATTCCCTGCCCAGTGAAGCAGTTGAGGCTACCTCATTGGATGTTTTTTTTTTTAAAAGGCAAAGGTAGATAGATTTTTGAACAGTAAAGGAATTAAGGATTATGGTGAGCAGGCAGGTATGTGGAGCTGAGTCCATGAAAAGATCAGCCATAATCTTATTGAATGGCAGAGCAGGTAGCCTACTCTTGCCCCTATTTCTTATGTTCTTATGACCTCCTCTCGATTAAGCCATGCTAACTCAGCCTTATTTAACTATGCAATTTCAAGTACTCTGCAATCTCATCCTTAATAATGGACTCTGAAATCTTACCAATGACCAAGGTCAGCCTAACTGGTCTATAATTTCCCTTCTTCTGCCTTCCCCCCCACTTTTTAAACAGGGGTGTTACATTAGCCATTTCCCAGTCCTCCAGGATCCTTCCTGCCTCTAGTGATGCCTAAATGATCGTCACCAAATGCCTCCACAATCTCCTCAGCTATCTCCTTCAGAACTCTGGAGTGTACTTCATCCAGTACAGTTGATTTATCCATTTTCAGGTCTTTCAGCTCTCCCAGCTCCTTCTCCTGAGTGATGGCCACTACAATCACCTCTGCCCCTTGACTCAAAGTTCTGGCTACTGGTGTCTTCCACTGTAAAGACTGATGCAAAGTACCAATTTAGTTCCTCCACCATTTCTTTGCTCCCAAATACTACTTCTCCAACCTCATTTTCCAGCGGTCCAACGTCCATTCTTGCTTCTCTCAACTTTTATATCTCTAAAAAACCTCTTGTACTCTTTTTTTTATGTTACTATCTAGCTTACCCTTGTATTTCACGCCATCCCCTCCCCCTATCATTTTCCAGTTGTCCTGTGCTGGTTTTTAAAGTGTTTCTGCTGTGTGGAAATTCATGACCAGATAGCATAAACATGAGTAAGTTACTAATAAGTGCAATAAGGAATTCAAGAGAAAAACCTTTACTCCGAGAGTGATGAGAATGTAGAATTCACTGTTGTAGCAGTAATCCTCATCACTGATCACCGTAACATATGAGGTCGTCTGCGCTAATGCTCACCATGAGGGTATGTTTGTTGTCACTGCCAGCATTAGAAATGCAGGTCTCTTTTAGGTCCAAACAGGCCAGCTCCAGAGTTAATTGTCATAGAGGCCCTTCAGCCCATCATATCCATGCTACAAAACATTCATTTACCCCAATTTCATTTCCCAAAGCTTAGCCTGTAGTCGAGTGTTCATCTAAATAATTCTTAAATGCTTTGATGGTTCCAACCTTACCCCCTTTCAGGGAATGAGTTCCTGATACATACAACTTTCTGGGTGAAAAAAATTTTTCCTCAAATCCACTTTAAACCTCCTGCGCCTCATCTTAAAGCTGTCCCCCTTGGTAATTGACCTCTCTACTAAGGGGAAAGGTTTCTCCCTATCTATGTCCCTAAAAACTTTTTTTAAATTCAATCCCGGGATGCAAGCATCATTGGCAGCTCCAGCATTTATTGCCCACCTCTAGTTGTCCTTGAGAAGGTGGTGGTGAGCGGCCATCTTGAACTGCTGCAGTCCATTTGGCATCCGGACCCCCTCAATACCATGAGGATGGCACTTCCCAGATTTTGACCCAGCAACATCGACGGAACTTTCTGTACTTCAACCAAAGCCCCCCTCAGCCTTCTCTGGTCTATATTGTGGTGAGTCAACATGTTCAGAGATATTATGACACACTGCTGGAGCAGGCAGGGCTTCAAACTCCTGGCTCAGAGGTAGTGCCCACCTCCTCTCTTTGTACACTTCCTTTTGCGTTATTGTTGCACTACCCCAGTGCTTATAAATTGTTGTTTGCTTTAATTTGTTAACTGGGTCATTTGGTGTTTGGTATTCAGAAAAAAAAATTGTGTCATAATTTCCAACTGCCTACTTCTCTTTTGCGATTACTTTTGTGCCCGGATATCCTGGCCGAGTGAATGCACTCTGTCCACCAATACACAATGCTTTCAGAGAGGTGGGCAATGCAGGGGCTGGCATCCATCAACGACCTCTCCAACTCCACTTTGATTTAGTCCCTTCCCTCTGTTTCCACCTTTTCCTTCATTTTGATATTGTTGCATTGTCCCTGGTTCAGTGTTTGTTAATTATTACTTGTTGATTTGTTTAATTGTACGATTTGGTGGTGGGTTACAAAAGGAGGAGGAGAACTGGGTTCTAGTCATGATTTTTGAATGCCCTCTTCCCTTCCATGGCTACTTTCAGGCCCAGGTGTCCTTAGAGAGGGTGCATGCAGTGGTCACCAATACCCTTGAAGCATTGAGAGAGAGGGGTGGGCATCACGGAGGCTGGAATGAATTAAGTCCCTCTCTGACACCATTTTAATTTAATCCCTCCCTTGTTTACCCTCTTATTTTTGTTTAAATTTTGTTATTATCTGGAGAGCAGCAATTTTTACTTATTACTTATTAAATTGATGAAGTGGATGATTTGATGGTGGGCACTGTAGAGGTGGAATGTATTATCTCCCTCACCAACCTCATTTTGATTTCGTTCCCTTCCTTGCTTTTGCCTTTTGGTTTGATTTATGTTATTTTTACACTAAAAATAAGTGCTGGTGGCTAGTGCTTATATTTTGGTTACTGTGTGTTTGGTAAATTTGATGGTGGGTCTATTCTTTGACAAAATAAAACTGAGTTGGGTGTTGGTTTCTGGACAGAAAAAGGGTCCAGAGGAGGAAAAGCGAAAACTGATATTTGTACTATGCTACCGATTATGGGAAATTGCTAGATTATTATGGAGGTTATAACAGGACACTTCGAAAATCTTTACCCATTCAAGGACACTCTACGTAGTTTCCTGAAATGGAAACAGTGTTTAGTTAGTTTTTTTAGAATCCTTTGAGAAAGCAACAAAGTGGACCTACTGGATGGTGTTTAATTTGATTGTGGCACTTTGGCAAATGCATTCTGGAAATCTGATGTTACAAGGCAAAATAATAAACAAAATAAATAAATACAATAAAACCTTTGTATATCTCCGAAAGTCTTTTGCTGCCTAATTCAACATGGATATTGGTGTATGAAACTTCCTCTTTTTAAGCTGGGACCTACAGGGTCAACTTGGCCTGGCGTCATTGAGGAAAACCATTCACTAATTTACCAAAAAGATACTCTTGCCTTGAACACGATGTCATTTATTGCAGTTAGCAACAGTGTACAAATTACACTGATATGATATACATTGTTATACAGATTATGAAGGGTTCTAGATAGAGTCATAGAGATGTGTGGCACGGAAACTGACCCTTTGATTTAACTCATCCATGCTGACTAGATATCCTAAATAAATCTTGTTCCATATGCCGGCCTTTGGCCCATATCCCTCGAAACCCTTCCCATTCAGGTGCCTTTTAAATGTTGTAATTGTACCAGCCTTCACCACTTCCACAAGCAGCTCATTCCATACACGCAACATCCTCTGAAAAGGTTACCCATCAGGTCCTTTTTAAATCTTTCTCCTCTTACCTTAAACCTCTGCCCTCTAGTTTTGGACTCCCCCACCCCGGGGAAAAGACCATGTCTATTTACCCTATCCATGCCCCTCGTGATTTTATAAGCCTCTGTAAGGTCACCCTGGCGTCAACAGGCTGAAGATGATAGGTCTGACTCCTCCGGGATCCATATTCTTCTCCCACCAAGTCTGTATGATATTACCGCAGTGGATGCTTAAGACACTCCTCCAACCTTTTCAGACTATTACATGCTTTCAGACACTCAGTACACAGAAAACGGTTGAGGTGAACAGATTGAGACATTTAACTGAAAGCTAGATAATGACATGAGAGTTGTAAAAAAGAAAAATTTCTAGAAAAACAAAATTATTCTGATCAAGAGCAATGAGGCATTGAGTGAGCTTCTCCTAGTCCTTCCTTGCTCTTTAGTAACTGTCAAGATGATTGAACAACCCAAAACGTTAACTGTGATTTTTTCTTCACAGATGTTGCTCGACCTGCTTTTCCAGCAACTTCTGTTTTTGTTCCATTTTCTATTGCTGTCTGTTGAGAAGTCAGTAGGCAGCCCCATCTAGTGGCGTAGTGCAGTATCAATCAAGCAAACTAAATTGATTTTCGAAGTATTGTCAATTTTTATTATTCTGCTCCATCTTTACTCGAGCTTTTTTGTTTTAGTCAATCACGATAAAGGCAGTCAGCATTATGGAACTCAAGTATTGCTGAAAACGAGATGCATTTTGTCAAAGATTTTCAACTTGTATTTATCAGGATAATTCACTAGAGAAGCCAAAGGGAAAATAACATTTTTACTGTACAAGAGAAAGTGCTGATTGGTTAGCAATTGGACTTTGATTGGTACAGGCATTGCCATGGAAGAGACACCAGGTAATGATGACTGACAGTTAACTGTCAAGCCTTGTTTAAATATTAAACCAGGCAAGTTGATTTTAAGTGGTTAAGCTGTTGGCCTGAGAAAATAGCTGTCACCTATTTTATTGAGTTGTGATAAGCCGTATCCTTAAATGTTCTTTCTGTCTGCAAAGAACAAGGTCCCTGCATATTATTGTATGCAACTTTCAGTACACGCATGTGACTTCAGTCACTATACAACTGTAGGAAACAATCCTATTTTTATGGCCAAATTTTTGTCTACTCACTAACCTATCCATATCATATTGCAGACCCCAGATACCCTCCTTACGACTTACTTTCCTGTCTATTTTGATATTATCGTCAAATTTAATAAACATACACTTGGTCTCCACATGCAAGTTAATTTATGTAGACTGTAAATAATTCAAGTCTCTACACTGATCCCTGTTGTACATCACATCCTGCCAACTCAACAATGACCTATTTACGCCCATCCTCTGCTTTCCATTAGACAACTACACCTCTATCCATACTAATGTGTTACTTTCTGTAGCAGGAGCTGCTTTTTGTGTAGTAACCTTCAATGTGGCACCTTACATTCTGGAAATCGAAGTTCACTACATCCACAAAGTCTAGTTTATCCATGTTGCTTCTTACTTCCTCAAAGAACTCTAGTAAATTAATCTAACAAGATTTCCATTTCAGACAACCATGTTGACTCTCTCAGAAGGGGTTCAGATTTTCACACAATCCTGTTGTAACATTCTTAATAACAGATTCTAGCAATGACCCTACAACAGATGTTAAGATGGCTGACTTCTAGTTTTTCACTTCCCTGGATACAGGAGTCACATGTGCTTTTTTACAATCTATTGAGATGAGGTTGTTGACTTGCTCACCGAGCTGGCTGGTTATAGTTCGGCGAGCAAGTCAACAACCTCACCCACAACCCGAGCTACAAATCTTCGCAAGAACCTTAAAAATCTGTTGAGATCTTCCCAGAATCTAGGGAATTTTGGAAAATTAAAACCAATGCATCACCATCTCAGCAGCTATTTCATTCAACACTCATGATTTTGAAGACTTCTATCAGATCCTCTCTTAGCCTTGTTCAAAGAGAAAAGTCCCAACCTATCCCTATAACTGAAGTTTCTCATCTTGGAGGCATTCTTGGAAATTGATCCCAATGCATTTGCGTCTTCCCTGAAAGGTTGCCTCAGAACTACACATGATACTCCAGCTGAGATCTAACCAGTGTCTCATAAGTTCATCATAACCTCCCTGTTCCTGTACTCTTTGCCCCTATTTATGAAGCCTAGAACACTCTTTATTAACAGTTCTCTCTACTTGTCCTTCCATCTTTAATGACTTTCAGGTCTTTCTGCTCCTACACCCCTTTAAAATTTTACCCTTTGTTTTATATTATCTACTATCCTTGTATCAAAGTGTATCACATCACACCTTTTCACACAGAACTTCCCCTACCACCTATTTATCCACTCCACCAACTTGTCAATACCTCTTTGAAGTTTTACTTTGTTTTCCTCACAGTTTACAATTCTCCCAAGTTTTGTGCCATCCACAAGCTCTGAAATGGTCTCCTGCATATAAGGTCAAGATCAGGAAAATTAAAGTTCCCAACACTAACTCCTGGGCCACTCCAATACAAACTTGGGCCACTCCAATACAAACTTAGGGTTTACTTTTTCTTTCCCTTTCTCAGCCTAGAAACCTGTAACTCCAGAATTGTTTTCCATGGTGACAGTTTTCCCTCCAGATAAAACGAAGCCAATCTCCCAGCCTTGTTTAAACTCCCCCTGATCCAACCATTCTCCTGTACACTGAACCAGCGAGACCTTTGGCTTCTAGCTTTTTTTCTCTCTGCCTCTCTCTCTCACTCATTAATCACATGGATCTTGTATCTAGCAGGAACTGTCAACTGGCTGACCTAGGGAGCCTAAGTCTCACCCATCTTGGGTCTAAATGGGCAGCTGGCATAACTGCTTACAACCTGCCATTATCAACACTTTCCTGGGAGTTTTGTGACCTGTACTCTATCCACTATTAGCACACAGGCTGCTGCCATTATCTCCAAGCATAGAGGGAGTGTCAGTGGGATTCAAAACCCCAGGTTCTAATGTCCTGACACGTGGGTTTGAATTATGAGTAAATGGTGAAATTTGAATTCAATAAAAATCTGGAATAAAAAGCGAGCCTAATGGCTACCAGGTAAGCAACTGGTAGTTTGTTGTTGTTTAAAAAAAAAATAAAAGTCCTGTTGACTAAAGTCCTTTAGGGAAAGAAAATTTGCCATCTTTACCCAGTTTGGCCGATGTGTAACTCCAGACGCAAGGCAATGTGGTTGACTCTTAATTATCTGTTGGAAAGTTCAAGCAAGTGACTCAATTCCAGGGCAGTTAGGGATGGCCAATAAATGCTGGCCTAGTCAGCCACGCCCACATTCTGTGAATGAATAGAACTTTGAAAAACTGTGCCCCTTTCCAGAAAACAAACTGTATCTATCCCCTTTAATCTCGAACGATCAAACCACTAAGATTCACAGCTAGGAAGGCTTCAGAACATCTCACATGAACCCTTCTGCTCACTTTAAATTAAGGGCACAGTCCCAAACCATGACAATCTTATAAACTTCATAATTGTGACACTTCACGTCCGACATCAGCCAGCTCATTGCAGCATTAGTCCGCTAGGTCCCTGTGTGTCAAATTGTCCTCACGCAAATAATTTTGATGGACAACAATATTTCATTCAAAAACAATTTTTAAAAGTGCCACCTGAAAGCACTTTTCCATAAAGAATCAACTTACGTAATTCCATTCACTAATTGTTTTCAGCAGAAAGGAGTAGTTCTTGCCATTTTCTAAAGCTGCATTATAATACTGTCTGTAGTACAGTCGGTCTCCCACAGAAAAGTGCATCCCATCCTCAACATCTGTTGCCACAAATTCTGCTGTGATGTATGGTTCTCTGCCCCTTCTGTGGCCAAAGAAGTTTCTCACGGTCTGAGAATTGCAATCGAACGAGTGCTGCAAATGCAAGGGCAGAACAACGACCTGGTAAAAGCTAAACAAGGAGATGGGGGTGGGGGGGAATAAATTACATCAAAAACAAATCAAGCAAGCACTGTGACAAGTGTGGGGGAAAAAAAGAAAATCACAGTCATTGTAACACTTACTGACTTTGTACAAATAATAATAATGATTGACGAGCTCCTTCAATTCTTGCCTTGAACTAATTCGAGATTTTATCTGCACAATCATTAATAGTGAGCCTTCAGCTGCCCGAGACCTAAACTCTCAGCCTGACAGTGTCTCCCTCTCCATTTAAGGTTCTCCTTAAAAATCTTTGACCAAAATTTTAGTCGTTTGTCCTAGTATCTGTTTATATGGCTTAGGTGACAATCTTCTCTTGACAGTTGCTCCCGTGAAGCACTCTAGCATCAGCTTAAGGCAGTAAAGGTGCTACAATATTGCACACAGGTTGTTGTTGCAGCCTGTCAAGAAATTAAAATGAAAATCTCCAGCTGTGCCACCTCTATGTACAGATTGGATCAGTGAGTCTCAGCAGTGACCCTCTCCATTAGTATCTCTATCTGATTGTATCACTGGACTGGTAACCTGGAAACCCAGGCTAATGTTTTGAGGACCTGGGTTTGAATCCCATCATGGAAGATGGTAAAATTGTATTTGATAAAAAAAAAACTCTGGCATAAATGCCTAATGGAGAGCACGTAATTGTAGTTAATTGCTGTAAAAACCCATTTGGGTCTCGGAGACCCATGCAGATAGTGACAAAGTTAGAGAGAATGCTGATGGTTACCCGCAGGTTAAATTCACCACTAGTCATCTCTCTCTAATGATGAGAGAGCAGTCCTAATCATCTGGGGCTATGGTGGTACCTACTAATATTATTAACCAATATTATTACGTTACTAATATTATTAATAATATTATTGGTAGCACAGTGGCTCAGTAGTAACATTGTTGCCTCACAGCACCAGGGACCCAGGTTCAACTCTAGCCTCAGGCACTGTCTGTGTGGAGTTTGCAAGTTCTCCCCATGTCTGTGTGGGTTTTCTCCGGGTGCTCCAGTTTCCTCCCACAGTCCAAAGACGTGTAGGTGGATTATTCATGGGAAATTGCCATAGAGTCTGGGCACGTGCAGGCTAGCCATGGAAAACATGGATATAAGGTGAGGGCTGGGTCAGGTCAGAGGGTCAGTGCAGACTCGATGGGCTGAATGGCTTCTTTCTGCACCGTAGGGATTCTATGCTTATTCTAAACTATTAACACTATTTGCGATGTTGGTTGAGGGATAAACATTGACAGGGCCCCCTGCAGGGACATCTCTTCCCCCCAACGCCTCTTCAAACATCTTACTCGATTCATTTGTACCCACCTGAGGGAAGGAGATGGGACCTCAGTTTAATGTCATACCCAAAAATTGGCACCTCCAACATGGCAGTGCTGCACAGGAGGTGTCGGCCTCTTTAGATTGTGTGCTCAAGCCTCTCCAATGAGGACACATGCTTTCAAATTCATCTATGAGGCAGCTCCCATACTGAACCAAGACTGGCATGCTGCAAGTTCAAATCTTGCTCGCATTGGCTTTATTTTTTAAATATAAATCTGAGACACTCACCTGATCGGTCCATTTCTACTTTCCACGCTTCGGAGGCGGATTGGTGGAAGGGTTTGCTTTGCGATCATAACTTGCACATCAGGCACTGGAGGGTCTAAAACAAAGAAAGATTATGTTACAAAGCACACAACAGAGCTAAAGTAAAGTTCTGGTCATGTTAAAAAGCTCATTCAAAAATAAAAGAGGAATATGGGCTTAAAATACCGTAGCTATTTGCAGTCTGAACTAAAAACAAAATGGCTGATACACTCAACAGGTCTAGCTGGAGGAGAATTAAAGTAACCACTTTTCTGTGCCAACCCATTTTGTTGTAAGCCATCAGCAGTTTTATTATTTCACTTCATGACAGAGCTTAATTTTTATTCTCCACTGCCCCTATACCCCTCCTCTCTTCCATGCCTTTACACTGGCTTAAAATTGCGACTTTGTTGACTTATTCCTTTACAGGATCAGTATCCAACTGAAGGTTAATTTTAAGCTAATTTTTGTTAATATTAACAGTGAGTACTCTCCTGAGAATCGTAAAGTTAAAATCGAGTCCTGTATCTTGAGAAACAAATGCACATTGTGCATTATATATATTTAGTATTTATGCATAAACAAAAAAAGCTGATGGACATCTTTACTATTTATATTAGAAAGAGCAAACAGATGGAATTCCAAAATGACAGCCTAAACATGTTTGACGTTAACACTAATGTATGGTAGAACTCACTGTTCTGTTCGAGAATTATTGTACAAGTAACAGACCCCAGATCATGCAAATGTTGTTGCTTTAGCTATTTAAAAACTTTTGAAAAAAACAATGTTTCATATTTCCTCGCTTGGCCTTAGTAATTAAATAGGTTGATAATTAACATAAAATCCCATTGTTAACAGGGAAATACATTCACGATGAATCCAGCAAAAGGGAAGCACATTTTATAATGGAGGTCAACTGGACATGTTCAAACTTCTAAACTTTTGATCCCTACAGTACACCGTGTAAGATAAAATTCACTGAAAGCAACTTTTTTTCAGTAAATATAAAGATTTTCTACTATAGAAATAGTGCAATAAAGTCTACAAATGTACACCAACACTTGTTATAAGGCATCTCCAACAGAAGGCAGTAGGCTTGGAGATGGAGTTGGTGGAGGATTATCTGAAAATGGACATTAATGTGGGTACAGTGGGTGAGGTGGATGTCGATTTCAAAGTGGCAGCAGATAAGGCATCCTGCTCCTCTGATGCTGCTTGGCCTGCTGTGTTCATCCAGCTCTACACCTTGTTATCTCAGATTCTCCAGCATCTGCAGTTCCTACTATCTCCGAAACCTGTTATTATTGACTGCTTTGTCATTTGCTTTTTAATTCTGTCATGTTTCTGGTAAGGAGCACTACCACTGTCAATCACTCTGTAAAAGACAGTGCTTCCTTCCATAGTCTGTTGTCTCTTTTCTTCAATTCTTCAGCTGATCTCTTAAGGACTGCAGTTGTCTCAGGTTTAATTGTAGCCTTCTGATTTTCTCCCTCTTCCTCTTTATAATCACGTGATTTAATCAGCTCTGCCAATTCTTCAGCAGAGAGTTCCACTCCATGAGACTGAAGCAACTGCTTCTGTGGTCAGGTCTTCAAATCACTGTTCTCCTGCTTGTTCTGACTAGTGAACAACCTTGGCTCATTCAGTATCTCAACTGGGGATACTGGTGAAATTAACCCAGGCTCAGGCCTGGCATGTCCCAGCAGGAATTAATATTTGATTTTCTAACCTCGTCCTACAAGCCCTTAATTATCTTTCTCAGTGCCAGTACATTGAATTCTTTCCAGCAGTGACGTACAGTGGTTGAAAGGTTTTGTTCCACAGAATTGAGAACACAGCTGAAACCGCTAACTCTATCGTCAGCTTTGAAGGCTGCAATTACCTGCTGGTACTGGCTGCGTGAATGAGCTCATATTTGGAGTTAAAAACAAAAGCTCATTGTCTGCGAGGGTGGGTGGATGGCCAGGTGCATTATCAAGGATAAGCAGGACCTTGAAGGGCAAGTTATTTCTCATCGAATAAGTCCTTACCTCCTGCCAAAAGCAATTCTCAAACCAATCACCGAGCACTACTGTTTCCCTTCCAGTTATCAGCAGATAAGGTATTGCTTTTCTTTCAGGGTTCGAGGGTTTTCTGTAGCATTGGTTGATACTTAAAGTCAGTCACACAGCAAAAGCATTAGCCTATCCTTTGCTACTTTGAAACCAGTTGCTGTCCCTTGTTCCTTTGAGATGGTAGATGCTGACTGCCATTCTCTTCCTTGAGCAGACGGATTTCATTTGGGTTAAAGACCTGCTCTGACTGGTACTGTCTGTCCCGAATGCAGCTCCCTGCTGGAACTCTTCTATGACTGTATCTTCAGCTAATGCAGCCTCCCCACCAACTTCACAATGTTCTTTAAACCATTCAAACCATCCTCTCTACAGGATAAACATTCTCGGGAAGAGGACCCTTCTTGGCTTCCTTCACTCTCAACGTTGTCACAAATGGCGCCAGCTCTCTACTAGCTCTATGTGCTGCTACAATTCAAGCACTTTGCATCTAATTATTGAACCATTTCCTGATATCGGTTTCTGATACTGGTTCTCAATCTGTGTGTTAAGGTGAGGGCAAATATCTATCTGACAGGATCTACTGTAAGATATTAAGATTCTGGAGTCAGAGACAGCACACTACGGAGCTGGAGGAACACAGTTGGCCAGGCAGCATCAAAGGACCACAGATGTTGATGTTTGGAGTCGGGACCCTTTTCAGAAATCGCCATTTCTGAAGAAGGATCCTGACCCGAAACGTCGACTTTCCTGCTTCTCTGATGCTGCCTGGCCTGCTGTGCTCCTCCAGCTCCATACTGTATTGTCTCAGGATATACTGTAAGCAGCCCTGAAGCAACAAGATTTGGGCAAGAGCTTAGGGCGTTTCTCATTCATTAAGAACTTCTAACTTTTAGCCTTCACAAAATTAAACATAGAATCTGTTGCTGTTTTATACAGATTCACTGATCTCATACCAAGGCTGGTAACTGAACAAGAGTTCTACTTATTTGAGGATCTGTTACAGCGATTTGTTACAAAAGTTCAGCAGCTGTTGTACAGGAAAGCACTGCTGTACTTCCGCCAATGCCTACTGCAAGCTAAACTGTGCAATCGCTTGTCGTTACATGCTCTATGCCCGGATTACTTGCTGATTAGCTTGTTCCCTCTTAAAGTGATATGACAACACAATCCTCAAATACGTTATTACCTCAGACTACTAGACCATGAACAGATTTGAATACAAAAGTATTAGTGTTTTTAAAGAGTGTTATCAGCCTGTCAGACAGACAGATTAGTAAGCAGTGGATCAATATTGTAATTTATCACACGGGTTTTGGCTAAATTTAATGTACAGAGGGTGAAATGTGACAATTCAAGCAGAAAAGCATTGGAATAGTCGGTCTAGAGTTAAGACAGGCATTATAGTTGAATTTCAAAGAACAAATTAGATTCTGTTCCCTTTTCCATAGCCAGGGAAAAAGGTAAGGCAACTTGATCAACAACTAACGAGGTTCAGCATCACACCATTACGAATATCTCGACAACTGGAGTTAGTTACTCACCAGTTACTGCTGTTGATAATTGTATGGAAGCAGAATGTTGCAGTGTAAGAGCAGTGATATTCACTGTATAGTTAGTGCCTGCTTGCAGGTCCAAACACACAACTGGAGTGTTATCTGCTGTGCTATAATTAAATGACTTCTCATAAAAGAATTCTCTTTGGTAGGATCTAAATCCTTGTATCTGAAACTAGAAAGAAAATAATCATTTGTTCTAATGAACCTGTAAAAAGCAAACAGATATTGTACAACAATGCACCATCTAAAGAAACCAGGGGCCAGTGGGTGCAGGATTCCAGCATTGCAGACTGACAGGGGAATTAGTCAATCATCTTCATTTCGGCCAAGAATAGTGGGAGTCACCATATGCTGTTACATAAATGATAACCCTATACATTGAGTAAAAGTTGTTGAAAATAGACTGGATGGTGACTTGAGAAAAGGGAAAAAACCTTTTTGCTTAATCATTCACAGGATGTGTGTGTTGCTGGCTGTATCAGCATTTAATGCCCATCCCTAATTGCCTTTAAGGAGGTGGTGTTGAGCTGCCATCTTGAACCACTGTAGTCCATTGATGATAGACACACCCACAGTTCTGTTTGAGAGGGAGCTCCAGGATTTTGACCTAGCGATGTTGTGGCAACAGGTGATGTATTTCCAAGTTAGGATGGAGCAAGGGTTGAAAGGTGGGGTACCATGTATCTGCTGTCCTTATCCTTCTAGTGTTAGAGGCTGTCTAAGGAACCTTTGTGAGTCCCTGCAGTAGATACCCACTGTTGCTATTAAGTATTGATGATAAAGGTGGTGGTTGACAGGGTGCCAACCAAGTGGGGCTGCTTTGTCCTGGATGGTGTTGAGCTCCTGTAATGTTGTTGGAGTTGCACTCACCTATATGTATTACAAGCAAAGTTGTGAAACCTGCGATCCCAGGGAACTATCATAGGATTATTGTGCCAAAGTTTTAAAAAGTCTTGAAACATATTTTGTTTGCAGAATTGCTTTTACTTAAGTGCTAAAATTCAAATGATCCCTTTCAATGATAAGATTTTCCTGTTAAAACATCTACAAATTATGAGGACTATTATTATGTGAAGGAAAATTGCTTCTGAAGGATTTCAATACAGAAGAGACTGGCAGGGACAATTGAAATCACATTGGCAAGCACTTAGCTTGATGTGAATAATGTAGCATTCCCAGTAGCAAAAGCCCTGATTCATCAATGGGTTTTTTTTAAACCAGTAAGGCTCTAAACTCAAACCCTCTCACAGTTAACCCGATTGTCAAGTTATCCCTCCCCAACTTTCTAAAGTCTCCTCTCTCATTGATCACAATGGATGTTGCGAAATAGCATAGCACAAAGATCTGAAGGAGTGTCGTGTCTGACGCGAAATGTTATCTCCTTTTCCCTCTCCCCAGATACTGTCAGAACTGCTGAGTTTCTCCAGCATTCTCTGTATTTATTTCAGCTTTCCAGCATCTGTAGTATTTTGCTTTTATTATAGCAGCAATATTATTGACATAGGAATCCAATGCCTTGGACTAATAACTGAAAGATGGAGAGTTCAAATTCTACCACTACAGGTGTGAACTATGACGCATCTAATTAAATAAAACGGGAGCTTAAAATGTTAACATAGTAGTGGTGATTGTAAAACTACTGATTTTCATAATGATCATCTGATTCACTAGTACTCTTTAGGGAAGGAAATCTGCAGTCCTTAGCCAATGTGACCTACATGTGACAATGTGATTGACTCTTAACAGGCCTTTGAAATGGCCTAGCAAGCTACCCAGTTGCAGTCAAGGTGCCAGTTCACTATCACTTTCTCAAGCACAGTAAGTGCTATCCTTGCCAGTGATGTCCACATCCTGTGAAATAATTAAGAGAATTGACCGTGTTTTTAAAAAATTTAACCTATTTTTCTAATCAACCTGTTCAGAGATGTTATTACCCACCTCTGGAGCAAGTAGTACTTGAACCTGGGCCTCCCAGTCTAGGAGTAGGGACACTACATCTGTGCTACAAGAGGGCCTCCTAAGTGGTGACTTATTTTTTATTTAACCTATTTTTCTAATCAACCTGTTCAGTGATGTTACTACATACTACTGGAGCACGTGAACCCGAGCTTCCTGGTCTGGGGTAGGGACACTAGCTCTACACCACAAGAGGGCCCCCTAAATGATCACTTTTTTTTGTTTAAACTATTTTTCCTAATCAACCTGTTCAGTGATGTTGTTACACACCACTGGAGCAGGTGGGATTTGAAACAGGGCGTCTGGTCCAGGGATAGGGATAGGGATACTACCACTGTGCCACGGAACAGGCCTCCTAAGTGGGCACTTTTTAATGCTCAGCATCAATTAGTTTCACCTTTGTTAAATATCTCAGGCATTTCTTAATTTTAGCACACTGTAAACTATGCAAATGGTAGAAACTCTAGGAGTTAATTATCAAAATCAGACAAGCGAACTCTGACTGAGAATTCAAACCAGTGCCACAGAGAAAGATGGAAGAATTTGTACAGGGGTACTTCCCCAACCCGCCACCAGAAAAATCAGGATAGGATGCACTCCCATTTGTTAGGGTGTCCCGCAGCCATTTAACATTCCAATCGGTTGGAAACTATAAGATACAAGAGCAGAAATAGGCCATTCAGCCCATCGTGTCTGCTCTGCCATTCAGTAAGACCATGGCTGCTCCGACAATCCTCAATTCCACTTTCCTTCCCTTTCCCTATAACCCTTGATTCCCTCACTGATTAAAAAAAACTATCTTGAATATACTTACTTACCGAGCCTCAATAGTCAAGAATTCCACAGATTCACTACCCTCAGACAAAATTCCTCCTCATATCGGTCTTAAATGTGGAACCTTATTGGGAGATGATGTCTTCTGGTCCTAGACTCTCCCACAAGGGGAAGCAACCTTTCTGCATTGACCCTGTTAAGTCCCCCATGTTGTTTCAATAAGGTTGCCTCTCATTCTTCTATATCCCAACAGGTACAGGTCCAATCTATTCAATATCTCTCATTAGACAATCCCTCCATACCTGGCATCAGCCTAGTGAACCTTCTCTGGTCTGGTTCCAATGTCAGTATATCTTTCCTTGGATAATGGGCCCACAGCTGTTCAGAGTATTCCAGCTCTGGTCTGACTAGTGCCCTGTAGAGTTTCAGCAAAACCTCCCCACTTTACTCTTCCATTCTCTTTGAATTAAAGGCCAACATTCCATTCACTTTCCCTATTACCTGCTGAACTTGGGATGCTAGATTTTTTTTTCTTATTTGTGGCCAAAGACTCCTATTCAGTTTATCTTGTCCATGCCAACCCAATTAGAATTATCCAGGCTCACCTCATTTTCCAACTTGGTCTGTAGTCTTGCACGCATTGGTACTTCAAGAGCACATCCAAGTAATTGTCAAATGTTGATTCAATTTATCCCTGAAAACTTTAGCAATTGCTGAGGCGGTGGGGGCAATATTATATGTAATTCATTGAGAGTTTTTTTAAAAGCACAGAGCATGTCAGCTGAATCGGATTCAGAATTTTGAGGAAGTGATGAAAGCAGTGTGTAGCTGTGCTGTACATGGACATGTTATTAATCACTGATGGCTATGATAAAGAAAGGACTGGGGTTAGTGAGAAGGGATGAAAACAATGGCTTTGGTCATTACATTGTTTAATCACATGAAACTGTGGCTGATCTATGCTTGGATTTCGGATAGTGGAGATTTGAAACATAGGAGCAAGATATGATTGACGTTCATGATCCTATGTTTGATCAAGGGTCAGCAGTTTTGACAAATCAGTGCAGGAAGAAGTGAAGGGCAGTAGAGAAAGATTATGTGTGTGTGTGTGTGTGTGTGTGTGTGTGTGTGTGTGTGTGTGTGTGTGTGTAAATATATGATATAAATAAACCATTTGTTTTATTTGGCATCACATTCAAAGCTATATTAACCATCACTCTCTCATTCTGTGGAATCTTGAAATGTTTTATTCTTGGAAACAGTTGGGAGGATGGTGCATACAATAATTCAATATTCAGAAGGATATTGACTCTATTTGCTGGCAAGTTAGCAGCAATTTTAATGTCTACTAATTGCCCCAATTCAAGTTACTCCAGAAAGTTAAAGCTGTTATTTCACATCCATTTAGTGATGCAATATATGGAACTTGGCTCAATCTTGAGAGATCCAGAAAGGAAATCATTGAAACTGAAAGTTTCATTCTTGCTAGTTGTAAAGTGTTTCTACAGATCCTTCAAACTTATACCTCAATATTTAAGCTTACTATCTCTGTTCCCTCTCTTTCAACCCAGTCTCTCTCTTTCTATATCAGATTTGAGTCTATTTCACCTTATTTCCTTCTCTGCCATTCCGTTTCTTTCTCAATCCTGAAATCTGCATCAGTCAAGCAGACAGACTGACCCACAGCTCAGTAAGATCCCAGGATGTTGGTCTAAGTATGCCATCACCAGCCCAGAACTCCAGCAACTTGTATCACCCGCAGTATTTGGAATTGCAAAGTGAGGGGGCAAAAGAAATCCACTCACGGCGCTCATTGAGAGATTCTCCACCTGAGAAAATTCAGGGGCACTTCATCTAAAACGTTAATAGGACAGACACCGAAGTATTTTGCATTCTCACTTACTAAATATATGTCCTCAGATCTGGATCCAATGCCATCCCTCTTCCACTTCATGCAGGATTCATTAAACAGAATAAAATCATTAACTATGAAGGACAAAAGAAGATCCACAGTGTAACTAATTTCAACCCAATTAATATGCATGTAACATAACCTTGGGAAGATGATTGAGGTTAATTTCTCCGCAAGCCTTTATTATAGGCCAGTTACAGAACTGTGCAATGGATTAGAACATATCTGGAATATCATCTTTAAGGAATTATATTATTATTGGCAGTAACGTGCCAGTTCAGGTAATTAACAATAAATATCAACATAAAAGAGTTGAAGAAATCAACAACTGAACACAATTATTAAGGAATAGATTATATTCAGTAACCAATATTTATTTTGTATTATTTTCCTGAGACAAAATTGAAATGGCGATTGACACTTAAATTCCAAAATAAAAGTGTCTTTAATTTTGTAATATTTCTAAATGCTTACATTTTGTGTGACTTCAACCAGATATAGCAGCCATTAATCTGAAAACTAATTCATATAGGTTTTGCTAAATTTAAGTTACAATTACCTTAATGTTTATATTGAATAAAACCGAGATGCAACTGGTCCTTCTGTTCACTTCCTAGCTTAGCCAAAATGTAACCTCAGATGATCCATCTAAATTGTCTTAATAATGGTTCTCTGACATCTTGCATATTTGGCAAGAGCATCATTTGATTTTCAATAACTCTATTGACGTGTTTCACTGAAACAAACTGGACTGTGGATTATGACTGGTTCAGTCTTTTCACGGCAACAAGAAGCGTATATCTTCCTGGAACTCAAGAGCTACTGCCAGATGCAGTTTGAAAGCAGGCACCCACAAGGTCAGAGACCAGCTGCAAACCAGTGCCTCCAATTCTGCAGCGGGAATGTTGGTGAAACTGTCATCATCCACTTCATCAAATCTGACAGAAACTTCAGGCAACTGGTTGCTTCAATGCATAATCAATTACAAATCACTGAACTGATGAAAATCTTTGCTCCTAAATCTTTAGAGTGGAATATTAATGTAGACAACAGGGAGGTTTGTTGCTTTATTGAGGAAGGGCCACCATACTACATGTCCATTAGGGACCTAGCTGCCAGAGATGAATCTTCACTGGAAAAGAGGATTCCAGGTCCAACAATCCCAAACCCAGTAAGCTGTCTGCCAATCAGATGGGGTGTGACAGCAACAGTTGGCAATGCAGCCACCAAAGGCCCTGGATAATGAGGGTCCCAGGCTATTGGTAGCAGGATGACAGTATCAGGGAGGGTATCACCACTGAGGGCAGAACAGAAATGGCAAAGGTATGGGAAACGCTCAGTGGGCCCTCCCTGATACCAGGTCCTCAATCAGAAACTGAGCCCATTAAACCAGAAGTTCTCCTAGCCCATATACCCCAACACCCCCCAACAACCAAACCTCTTCCCCTACAAATAAACCAAATGGGGCTTCCTTGTCAGACTTCTCCTATGGCATGTGTCTGTGTCCTCTTTAACTAGCATCAAGCAGGAACACCATCTATGAGTCTTCCTGCCCCAGGCTTAATTAAGAAAGGGCAGGAAAGTAGTGGGGGCCCTATCCCACACATTCTAACCCAACACTCCCATTTCCAAACTGCCACTGGGGATGCATTAAATTCTAGCCTTAGTCTCCCTCAAAGCCCTTGAAAAATTATGACTAAAATGGGATTTTTATTGATGTTTTAACTTTATTATTATTGCTAAACATTCACACATGGTTATTGCATTTTCTATTTTTTTAATAGAATCATAGAATACCTAAATGGGAATGCATGCTATTCAGCCCATTGAATCCGTACCAAATCTCTGAAGAGCATCCCACCCGGACTCACCCCTCACCCCCATCCTATCCCTGTAACCCTGCATTTCCCATGGCTAGTCCACCCAGCCTGGACACTATGGGCAATTTAGCATGGCCAATCCATCTAACCTGCACATTTTTGGACTGTGGCAGGAAACTGGAGCACCCAAAGGAAGCCCACGCAGACACGGAGAATGTGCAAACTCCACACAACCAGCCACCTGAGGCTGGCATCGAACCCAGGAAGCTGGAGGCAGCAGTGCTAACCACTGAGCTACTGTGTCACTTCTTTTGAGATACCATGATAAGAAATTCCTCATATTTTAAAAATGTTGTTTATAAATATACGGTTCTTGCTCCTCCCTTAGTCCAATCATAGCCATTTATTCCCTATCTGAAAATTTAAATTAAAAAAAGTAAACGATAACATGGTTTTAACTTCTTGGTTTGCTGTCCATGTGAATACCTCAAGGTGATTGGCTGCTTACCAATATCATCGCTACTGAGCCAGATCTAACTTACCATTGAGAGAGGGGGAAGTCATTGTCGAATCTTTGTGGCTAGCCTTTGTCAGGGTCAGTGGGTCACACAGTTGTTGTTATAGGCTACAAACTTCAGGGCTGTGAAGGGCTGGCAAGAGCTGTACTCATACGCTGTGGGGTTTCATGAGATTGACTTGCATTGCCACTCCCCTTCTGTTCGTAACAAAACGCCCACAAGAAAAACTGGAATCAAACCTCTGGAGTAAAAAGTCAATTGCACTCACAGAAACAGTGGGAATCAACAACAGGGAGCCTTTCAAGCAGCTTAACCAGAGGATAGTACAGCCGGTGAAGGAAGATAGCCAGCCCAGCAATCTGACCATAGGAATCCCACACACACACAATGGCTAAACACAGGAAACGTCCACCATAGTGAGGTAGCAAGCTGTCGGCCACAGTGAGTAATCAACTTGTGCAGATTGGAGGTCTTTACCGAGGTGGGAAGTAAAAACATATGCTATTAGGAACCCTCATTGGTTTGCCTATCCAATTGTACAAAAGTTTACGAGAGCCAGGAGAGAGGCAATCCCAGCCAGGCACCAGCTGTGCTGAGAAGCTGCTCTCCCAATTTACCAATGTGTGCACCTTCCAAGGAAGCACATGCCTCCTATGCATCCTCCAAAACAGCAGAGAACACTTTGGGTATTGATGCCTCAGGCGCAAGACACTCTGAGAAAGAGGGAGACATACGAGTTTGACATAAATATTAAATTATCACAAGATTACGAGTTTGTTTGAAGATGTGGAAAGAACAGTTAACTATATGTTTACTCTAATAACAGAATTTCAGTATGCACATAAGGCTCTATATCACAATGACGTCTGATTGCATGGAACCCAAGTGTGTAAGATCCTAGAAATAGTCATGCTTACCATCTCTTGAATGTAGTTGGCACTTAATAAAGTTTGTTGATGTTCATTGACATAGACATGGACTACCTTCTGTCAACAACACTGACGTGATCTGATTGCAATACCGAGATCTGTTCCAAATATTTCTGTTACATTAGAACTTCGTGACTACTAAGAACACTCAAGTTAAACTTGCTCTGTACAATATTAATAACAAATACATTAGTATCCATTTGATTTCTCATTTGTTATAATACAATTGGGTAAATACCTTTCTTTCAGTCGCAAACAGAATTTACAAAGTGTTACATGAAGTTGTTCATTACTGGCACCTCAATGCAAGATTTTAATCCCGACATTTTTTAAAAATGGAATTCATGGCAATGGTGTTAAATTTAAAAGAACATTACCTTTACACAGCAATGTTACATCTTCCCATTGTCCTCTTTCTGTGCAGACAGATGTATTCCTTCCTGACAAAGTATAAAATCCATCCCTGCACCTATAATGAACAATGTTCCCTCGTCTTGTATTATGGTACTGGAGCAGATCTGCATGTGGTACAACTGGTGGGCTCCCACAGTCAATATCTATAAAAGATAAATATTACAACAGTCCCAGCTCAGTCTGGGTTTCTTCAGTTGCACTGCATAGTTTCATCTATTACAGTTGGCCACAACCCTGTTCTAATATTACAATCCAGGAGAAAAATCAGAGGGACAATTAAAAAGAAAAATGCTATTACTAAAAATTATGTATCCACCCTTTTGTATAACGGTTCTAAAGATACTTAAGGTAAAGAAGAAAAGGCCGTTGGACTGGGTAGGTCTATTGGACATTGAATGTTATATGTTAGCACCTTCAGGAATTTGTCCAATCAGATTTGGCAATCCTCAGTGTGGTAGAGCAGGGGCAAGATGATAAATTGGTCATAATCAGAACAACCAAAATGTCAAAAAAAGGGACAAATTATTGTTTTATTTGGGAGTTGCGAATGGGTGGAGAGGAGAGATGGAGGCAAAGTATAATTTCTATGAGGAATAAAAAGAGAAAATTAGCATTTGTGGAGCTGAATTGTAGGATCAGGCTCATTAAAAGTATTAATGCACAGATGAAGGTCTCCGCCCATTTTAACTTTCACCTTGAAAATCGTCAATGATTGCAGGCAAATGTTTCTCCTGTCAACCATGACCTTCTTTAATAACAGATTCCACCTTTGTCTCACCAACATCTGTCTTCACTTCCTGTGGACTAAAACCATTTTGTGTTATAATGTGTACTGACAGAGGAGTTGATAGTCAGGGGACACATTTTTATGGCAATTGGCAAAAGAACCAGAACCGTCACGAGGAAATTTTTTTTATGCAGCGAGTTTTCGTGATCTGGAAGGTCTTGCCTGAAAAGGAGGTGGAAGCGGTTCAATAGTAACATTAAAAAGTTGAGCTAATTAAACATTTGAAGACACAAAATTTACAGGGCTGTGGGAGTGGAATCATTTGATAACTTTGTCAAAGAGGTGACACAGGTGTTATGGCCAAATGACCACCTTCTAAGCTGTATCACTTAGACTCCATACGGCTATAGAGTTATAGGGATCTGCAGCACAGAAAAAGGTCCATCCCATCCACGCTGGTTTAAAAACAGCCAGCTAACCATGCTCATCCCATTTCCCAGCACTTGGTTCATAGCCTTATATGCTTTGGTCTCTCCAGCGTACATCTAAATACATCTTAATACTTCAGAGGGTTTCTGATTCTACCACACGTACAGCGGCGAGTTCCAGATTCACAGCACCCTCTGGGTAAAAACAAAGCTTCCTCACATTCTCTCTAAACCTTCTGCCGTTTTCCATAAATCTATGCTCCCAGTCATTGATCCTTCCATTAAAGGGAAAAGCTTTTTCCTGTCTACCCTATCTATGCCCCTCAATTTTTTTTACATATCTATCATGTTCCATCTCCATCTCCATCTCCTCTGCTCTAAGGAAAACAACCCTAATCTATCCAATTTCTCTTCAAAACTGAAACTTTCCAGCCCAGGTAATATCCTGGTAAATCTCCTCTGCACCCTCTCCAGTGCTATCACATGCCTCCTATAATTTGGATTCCAGAACTGCGCACAATACTCGAGCTGTGGTCTAACCAACATTTTATACAGTTCCGGCATCAGCTCACTGCTCTTAAACTCTCTGCCTTGACTAATAAAGGCAAGTATACTGTTTTATCCACATATCCTGATACCATAATGGATATGTGTACTGTAACTCCAAGGTGTCTCTAATCCTCAGTGCTTCCCAGGGACCTACCATTTGTTGCGTATTCCCTTGTCTTTTTTGTTCTTCCCAAGCGCATTATATTTCACATTTAGCAATTTCTGTAACTTTCTATTATCTCACCCACTTGTCGATATGATGGCTGCATGTTAGGGAGAAGCAAAATACTACAAACTTGGCCTGATGGGAGTTAGCTGATGGGCAGATTTGAGAGTCGATTATGTTGACAGGATATGGGCTGAATGCTAGAATCATCTTGCCACATATATCACACTAATACTCACATTTTGCTTAAAAGATGTTTTATCAAGTTACTGTCTTCTGCAGTACAATGCAACTTAAACATTGTCATGTTATGAATTGTTGCATTAAAACAGATGGGCTTTCACAACCTTAGGACATCCTAAATTGTTTTACGGTAAGTTTGAAGTGTAGTCATTCTTTACATAGGAAAGATGGCAGCCAATTGGTGCACAGACAGGTTTACAAACAATCTGATAATAACATTGTGACCTTAGTTGGAGGGTGAATATTGGTCAGGGTGCTGGGCGATCTCCTACTGTCTTCTACAAAGTGCTTGGTGATCTTTTACATCTGTATGAGAGGGTGGAGGGACTCTCATGTAAAAGATGATGCCTGAAATACTGCAACATGCCCTGAATACCACACCGACAGTGTCAGCTTCATGCTTGGGACACAGTCTCTTGAGTTTGATATGAATTCAGAAATTTGTAGGAACACAGAATCATAGGACATAGGAGAAAGAACAGGCCATCCGCATATCCCTTCATACCATTAACATCTAGAAATTGATTGATCGTGGTCTTGATCATGCTGAGTGCCCGAGTTTCCATAGCCCTCCGGTATAGAGAATTCCAAAAATTCACCACGCTCTGAGTGAAAAAAAATCCTCCTCTAGTCAGTGTGAAAGGCCTGTCCCTTATTCTGCAGCCTGATCCGTCCCAAGGTTCTACACCTTCCAGCCAGTGGAAACACCCTTCCTACACCTATTCTGTCAAGCCCTAAGGAATTTTGTCAGTTTCAGTGAAGTCACCAGTCATTCATCTAAACTCAAGAGAATACAACCCAGTCTTCTTAACCTTTCCTAATAAAACAATCCTTTCTTGCCAATGATCAGTTTGGTGAATCTCCATTACACTTCCTGCCTGGCAAGTATATCCTTTTTTGGGCAAGGAGGTCAAAACCTTATACAACTCGCCAAGTCTCAGTATAATTGCAGCAAGATACTTCTGTGTTCAACACACTTTCTTTTCCCGCCTACAGAGAGAAAGGTGTTAGCCACTTAACTAAGGCTGACAATTATAATCCTACTGCAATGGAACATAAATGGGCTGTATGGCTGACACATTTAGATATTAATTCAAAATATGCACCAACAAGATTCTAGATCATGTACAGTCAAGTCAAGTAAATTGCTGGTTATGACTCAGATGCACATTGAAAATTGTTCTGCAGATGACTGATATTCCAGACTAAACTAAAAGTTATCAGTCCACAAGGTGCCTCAGCAACTGGGTTGCTCTCAACAACAATGACAACTTGCATTCATATAGCACTTCCATGTGTAGACAAGGACAGCATCCACATGGCAACACCAGCGCTTGCAAGTTGCCCTCCAAGCCATGTGCTAACCTGACTTGGAACTATATTGCTTTCCTTTCCTGTTGCTTGTTCAAAATCAAGGAATTCTGTCCCTAAAAGCACTGCAGGTGTTCCTTCACCGCATGGGTTTCAGTAGCTTAAGAAAGCATTTTCTCAAGGATAGTTAGGTATTGGCAAGGAATGCTGTCCTAGTCAGCAACAGCCATATCCCCAAAATAATAACAAAAAAGTAGAATGTTCCAAACTGCCTTACGGAAGTGTTATCAAACTAAATTTGACACTGAGCCACTTAGGAAGGTTAGGAGTGGTAGTCAACAGCTTAGTAAAAGTGGTAGCCATTAAGGAGCATGTTAAAAATGTAAACATAAAGGTTGATGGGCAGGAGGGGTTTACGTACAGTATTCCAGAGTTATAGGCCTAAGAAGCTGAAGACATGGCCACTAGTGGTGGAGTATACAAAATCAGGATTCCACAAAGGTTAAAATTGGAGGAGTGCAGAACCTATCGCTAAAGGAGGTATGTAAAACAAACCCACTCTGTTTATAGAGATAACAAGGTGCAGAGATGGATGAACACAGCAGGCCAACCGGCATCAGAGGAGCAGGAAGGCTGACGTTTCAGGCCTAGACCCCCATTCTGTTTATGCTTGCTCACACAGTCACGATTAATAACTAATAATAAGGCAGAGGTCCATGCCATCATGAAATGTTTAAAAACAATTTTATTCTTTCAATGTTCAGCAAAATGAAAAACATATCAGGTACAACACATTTTGCCAGCAAACTATGATGCATTAGGAATATAGTGTCCCCTCACATCAACCATTTGCTTTTCGTTTGTATTGTGCAAACAGCTCCTTAATTACCTGTACAAGTGAAATTAGCTCCTTCCCACTGTCCTTGGGCAGAACACACCAATGTGCCATTTCCTCCTTCACTTACATAACCAGTCTTGCAAACATACTGGACTCGGTTTCTATACACGGTCCCTCCGACTAATGGTGGCTGTGCATTTGGTACGTGAATTGGGATCCCACAATCTACAACTGTGGAGGAGAAAACCAGATGAATTATCATCAGTACTTTAGGAAATAATTCTTCATTATTCTGAACAAGTGCATTTATTTTAAAACTCTCATCTGGTTTACATATCCTTCCTTGCCTCCTCTCTAACTCCCTAACTGCTGCCAACCCAACATCCCACTGAGTTCTCTGCGTTTCTCCAATTCTGGTCTCTTGTGCATCCCCCATTTCTTTCACTCAAGCCATGCCTTCATCTTTAGAGGACCCTGGCTCTGGTATTCCTTTTCTTAACCTCTCCACCTCACTGAATCCTTAGGTTCCTTTACCTCCCTCTTGAATCAAGCTGTCAGTCACCAGTCCCCTAATTCCTCTCAATGAGGCTCAGTGACACATTTTAACTGATGACCAGCTGTGTAACTCCTTAGGACAACTGTACTGCATTAATGGTGCTATATGAATGCAAACTATTACTGTTGTTGCATAATCTGAATGTATTGAACCAATTATTGAGCTGGAATTACTCAGTAAAATAACAGTACATCAATGCCCCGTGTCATTAAAAATATGCAAATTGGCCAGCAAGTTCAAGGGATGAAGGGACATGTCATAAATTGCCTTAGGTGGGTACATTCCCAGAAAAGGATCTGAAAGCAATGAAGTGCAAACAGCTTTTGTTTGGCCAGCAGTTCTCAGCCGGAAGGACTTCCAATACTGGGGTCCTGAATCCTGAACAGGGCCCAACAGTGCCCACATAAGTGCCTGAAGTGTATTGAAAATTGTTAGGCCTCCCCCATAACAGTTCCTCAACCTGTGGTGGAGACCCCTCGGGTCAACTAAATCCCACGGCAAGATTTCCCTCAGATTAATGCCACCAACAGGCAAGAGTTGAACAAGATTTGTGAAGGATCAAAAAGCAGGAACTGCTGAGACAAATAGTTTTCCACTTGTTTGAGTCAGGCTTAGAAACACTCTGTAACACTGACCTTCACATTCCAGGTTTGCTCCTTCCCACTGCCCCTGGGCAGAGCAGACTAATGAGTCATTTCCTCTCACAGGGACATAGCCAACCTGGCACTGGTACAAAACTGTACTTCCATAGGTTGTGTTAATTTTTGGATAGGACAGTGCATTCAGTAAAGCTGGTGGTGATCCACAGTCAACAGCTGAGGAGAGAAAAATGCAAGTTAGCTTAATTTACTTTTCTGGGTATTGATGAAATTCAGATGAACTGAAGGTGGAATGTTCAAATCTATGCAATACCAAGCAAGACACACACACACAAACAGAGAGCGATGATTGTCCAGTCAATATCCTTGGTTCAGGACAAATCTTGACCGGGATACTGGGAGAATCTCACTACTATTGATTGGAAAGAATCAGGACATTCTTAATGTCCAACTGAACAGTTGGCTAGATCCTCATGTGAATGTATCCCCCTCAATGAACATCTCCAACATTGAAGCACAGAATCAGGAGTAGGCTCATTAGCTCCTCAAGACAGTTTCTTTGAATACAAATACGTTGCATCAAAAATGCATTCTTAAGAAACGCATTGTGTGGAACAGAATACCTTTTCTGTCAATATTTTCCAGGACAATAAAGGTATTTAATGAAAACTTAGTGAAGAATTACCTGAATGCTGAAACCATTCAAAACAAGATACTCCAAATATTTGCTAAGAACAGAATTTAATGACTGACAAAGCTCAATGCATATTTGCTCAGTAGGTTCCCATTCAATAACATCTATAATTCAACTCCATGCACCTGCTGTATCCCTTGACAGCCCTAGCAATCAAAACACTATTCATTGAAGATTTAAAATTTTTAAATGAGTAGCAATGACTGCTTTTTGTGTGAGAGAGTCCAACACTTTTTCCAAGCTATGCTTGAAGAGGTATTCCCTTTTACCTCTCTCCTGGACGGATTTTAAAGTCACAACCCCTTGTCTTAGAAACACCCACCAGTGGAAAATGTTTCTCTCTATCCACCCCATTGTTTCATTACAAATACCAAAAACCTCAATCAAGTAAGCCCTCAACTTCCTATATTCCACAGCATATAAAATTAGATTATGTACCTTTTCCCTTACTGATCTGATCCTCACAGCTCTCGTAGCATTCTTGAAAATCTGGTGAATGATCAACATAGCCTCTGTAACGTGCAGGGTGTAAAACTGTACTTAATACTTCAAGATGTAATCTAACCTGGACTTTGTATACAGGTGGAAAATGTGTATTCACTATATATCCAACTCTAGTTATAAATGCAGCATTCTGTTAATTATATTCTCATTGAACCAACAAACTTACTGATGAGATAGCAAGTGCTGCAAATGTATCTTGCATGGAGATGCAATGAGTGAATGCAATGTAATGAATGAATGGTGGGATTATATGGAGGTTGGACTCAGGTGAAAGGAAAGTTAATGAAAGGAAAACCTTGTCAGTTGCTCCGGAATAGCATTTCCATGTTGTCACAGTTCAGTCAGCATTTAGTAATATTCCAAAACACTGACCTTCACATTCCAGGTTTGCTCCTTCCCATTGTCCCTGGGCAGAACAGACTGATGTGTCATTTCCCCTGACATGGACATAGCCAACCTGGCACTGGTACACAACTGTATTACCATACGTTGTGTTGACTGGTGGATAGGTCACTGTGTTCACAAAACCTGGTGGTGAACCACAGTCAACCGCTGAGGAGAAACAAACCCAAATTAGCTTGATTTAGGTAATTTCTGTGTATTGTTAAATTTCTAATAAATGGAAGCCAGAACCTCCCAACCAGCTTCACTCCATTCCAACTAATTTGCACAAAGCAAGACTCACAGAAAAATAAAGGGAAATTGTCGGAATCATCCACTAAAGAGGATGTAACTGTGATCTTTGAAAATCTTCTTGCAATCAGGCAAAGTGAAAATAGTTTCATGAAAGGGAAATCATGTTTAAGCAACTTAATGGATTTTTTTTTCTGAGGAATTAACAAGCAATGCAGATAAAGGGGAATCTGTGGATGGGCTGAATTTAAATTTCCAGGAAGTATTTGACAGGGTGCTGTGGTATTTCCCCTAATTGGCATTACTGACATCTCAGCATACCTGCCACCCCTGAGCAGCATACTGACAGAGTACGGGCTGTTTGAAGTAGCTTGTTGCCACCAACCCACTTGCATCTATAATTAGTCTATGGCCTATCTAACCAGCAATGGTCAAAAATGTAGCATTGACAGTTGTTACAGAAGAGGTACTTCATTTAGTTAACAAGATGCTTTTTTGTATTTAGCAATATGTACAACTACTTCACAAGTCAAGCAGAATTATTAAGACTCTCAGGAAATTTACCAATGCCATGGGTTCTCCATGAAAGTATAAGAGATAGGAGATCATTTGCTGATGGGGATTAGGGAATTGGAATAAATAGGACATTCTCAACTTGACAAGCTGCAATGAATACAGTACATCAATCATCATTATTTGCACCCTAGCTGTTCACAATATCTATCAAGAATATGGATGTGGGAACCAAACGTAATGGCTCCAAGCTGGTGGATGATGCAAATCTATGCAAGATTACGTGCTGTGAGGAAAATGCAAAGTTGCTTCAACAGAATTTGGATAGATTTAGTGAGTGAGCAAGAACATGACAGTTGTAATATTATGAGGAAAATGTTAGGAACAGATGTACAGAGCATTTCTTAAATGATAACGTGTTAGAAAATGCAGATGTACAAAGGGGCCTAGGTATCCTCATCAGCAAGTCACTGACGGCTAACGTGCAGGTGCGGCAAGCTATTAGAAAACCTAATCGAATAGTAGCCTTTATCCTGAGAGGATGAGAGTACAGCAGTAGCAAACTTTTGCTTCAATTGTATAAAACATTGGTTAAACCGCAGCTGGAGTACCGTGTGCAGTGTTGGTACTCTTACTTTAAGATGGATGTTATTGCCATAGCAGCAGTACAAGGAAGGTTCAGCAGGCTTATTCTTGGGAGCGGGGAATGTCCTATGAAGTGAGATAAAGGAAACTGGGCCTATATTCATTCAACTTTTGAAGAATGATTGTTGATCTAATTAAACGCTACAAGATACTAAAGGGACAAACAAGGTTGATTAAGATAAAATGTTTTCTTTGTTTGGGGAAGCTAGAACTGGGTGACTCAATTTCCAAACAAGAGAGGTGAGTTAGAACTGAAATGAGATTTTTTTTAAAAAAAAACTTAGAGATAGAG
>NC_063334.1:30036192-30080129 GCF_021869965.1 Rhincodon typus
AACTGGGTTTGCAAGCTTCTAAGTACTCAAAAACAATTAGTTTTCAATCTCGTTTCTAATATCAACTTTGCGTAAAACACAAGCATCTTGCACCACCATGGAGCTGGTTTTTGTAATGCTTGAGACCAAACATAGTGAAACTTTGTACAGTCAACTGACCCCTGAGAGATCCTGAGAATCCTGTATTGACTGGGGCAAGTGATCCCTGTTGTTGCTAACTATATGTGCATTTAGCGAGAAACTGATTAGTAGGATGTCTGTGACTAGTAACAGTTGGATCTGGTTCAATATCCAAGCCATTCAGAACTGAGTCTTTTCTGCGACAGCAGATAACAGAAAATGTGAAGATAATATGGCTTTTTAAAATTGAAATGAATACTAGATCAAGGGATCTCACTACACGTCAGCAATAGATGGGTAAGACTGGTTCTGTCTGATGAACCTTTCCTTTGGAAGTTTAATACTTTGCTGCATAACTCTGGATATCATGAACAAAAATTTTATTTTGGATCATAAGTATTCACAGTGAGCTAATAAGGAACACATGGGAAAGCACTATCTTGTTGGTAGTAATTTTGAACATTTTTCTAACTTTTCAGAAAGGATCAACTTTGAAATATGAATTTATGTAAATTGAGGGTGTAGTGCATAGGATCAAAATCAGAATTTTTTACGGCACAGGAGGCAGTTATTTGGTCTATTGTGCTGGCACCAGCTCTTCAAATGAGCAACTCTCATAATGCCATTCCTCTACATTGTCCCTGTAATCCTGCACTTTCATCGGATTGAGGATTGATTAATGCACAGAAAACCAAGTTGGGATTAATGGGTCATCTTTAGGTTGGAAAGATCTAACTAGTGGAGTGCTGCAAGTGTCAGTGTGAAGGGGGTCCGAGTGTAAATATAGGGGTGGGGTGGATAACAAGTTTGCAGATGACACTAAGATTGGCCAGGTGGTTAGCAGTGAGGAAGAAGGTGTGAGATTACAAGAGGATATAAACAGGTTGATCAGATGGGCAGATCAGTGGCAGCTGGAGTTTCAACCTTGATAAATGTAAGGTGATGCGCTTGGGAAGAAAGAACAAGACAAGGGTGTACTCAGTGAATGGCAAGAGGAACAGAGGGATCTTCAGTGCTTGTCCACAGATCCCTGAAGATGGATGGACAAGTTAATAGGATAGTTGAGGCATATGGGACGCTTGCCTTTATCAGCTGTGGGTATAGATTTCAAGAGCAGGGCATTATGTTGGAGCTGTACAGAACTTTTGGTTAGGCCACCATTGAGTACTGAGTGCACTTCTGGTCACGACACTCTGAGAAGGATGTGACTGCGCTGGAGGGGGTTTGAAAGAAATTCACTAGGGTATTGCATGGGATGGAGCATTTCAGCTGACAAGACTGGATAAGCTCAAGTCGTTTTCTTTGAAACACAGAAGAATAAGGGGGAAACAAAAACAAAGTTGCTGGAAAAGCTCAGCAGGTCTGGCAGCACCTGTGAAGAAAAACAGTTAACGTTTCGGGTCTGGTGACCCTTACTCAGAGCGCAGGAAATGGGGTGTGAGGATATACAGTCCAGGTAGCTGTGGGAGTCAGTGGTTTGTAGTGGATATTAGTGGCCAGCCTATCCCCGGAAATGGAAGCAGAAATGTTAAGGAAGGGACGGGAGGTGTCAGAGATAGACCACGTGAAAGTGAGGGCAGGATGGAAATTGGAGGCAAAATTCAAGTTTTCCAATTCCAGACGACAGAGGGAAGCAGCACCGATGATATCATTGACGTATCGGAGGAAGAGTTGTGGGTGGGGGCCGGAGGAGGACTGGAACAAGGAATATTCCATGTACCCCATGGAGAGATAGGCATAACTAGGGCCCACGTGGGTACCCATGGCCATCCCTCTGACCTGAAAGAAATGAGGAGAGTTAAGACAAGTTGTTGAAGGTAAGGACAAGCTTGGCCAAGCGAAGGAGGGTGGTGGTGGTTGGGGATCGTTCAGGTCTTTGCTCCAGGAAGAAGCGGAGAGCCCCAAGACCCTCCTGGTGGAGAATGGACACGTAAAGGGATTGCATGTCCATAGTAAAGAGGAGGTAGCTGGAACCAGCAAACTGGACGTTTTGAAACCGGCATAAGGCGTCGGAGGAATCATGGATGTATGTGGGCAGGGATTGGACCGGGAGAGAAGACTAAGTTAAGGTAGGAAGAGATGAGTTGTGTGGGGCAGGAGCAGGCTGAAACAATGGGTCTGCCAGGACAGTCCTGTTTGTGGATTAGTTCTGAGGAAGGGTCACTGGACCCGAAACGTTAACTCTTTTTTCCTTCACAGATGCTGCCAGACCTGCTGAGCTTTTCCAGCAACTTCTGTTTTTGTTCCTGATTCACAGCATCTGCAGTTCTTTTGGTTTTTAGTAAGGATAAGGGAGACGTGACTGAGATGTATAAGTTTGGGTGGTGTGGACAGCGTTGATAGAAATTGCTATTCCCTTTAGTTGAAGGGTCAATAACAAAGGGGCATAATTTTAAGGTGAAACACAGGAGGTTTTGAGGGGATTTAAGGAAAAACCTTTTCATGTAAAGGGTGATGGGAGGTGTGGAATGCACTGCCTGGGAGGGTAATTGAGGAAGGAAACCTCAAACGTCTCTTTTTTTTTTTGGAAAAACTACTTGGATGAACACTAGGGCCATAGGCTTGAATACTATGGCATACCAGTGCTGGAAAGTGGGGTTCATGTTGGTGGTCGTATGTTTTTGGCAATGGGCCTAAGGGTCTCTTTTGTACAGTGATTTCATTATACATCCAGATGTGCTGGCAACACAAAAATAAATGGGTGGGCTTGTTGCGATGAGGATCTAAGGATTCTACAGGGGGATATAGATGGCTTGAGTGAGTGGGCAAACATTGGCAGATGGAATTTCACGTAGGAAAGTGAGATTGTGCTCTTTAGTAGGAAGTCTCAAAAGGCAGACTATTAAATGGAGAGATAGTCCTAAAATATGGTGGGTGTTCTTGTTCATGCACTGCAACAGTGTTAGCCTGGTGCAGCAAGTAGTAAAGAAGGCAATTGAGTTTCAGGCTTTAGTGCTAGGAAATTAGAATTTAAAAATAGGGAAATTTTGTTATAACTGTACATGCTGTTGGTCAGGCTGCACCTGGAGTACTGTACACAGTTTTGGTCCCCCTATTTAAAGGCATTGGAGGCAGTTCAAAAGAAATTCACAGGCTGATGATGGGTTGACTTATCAAGAGCAACTAAAGAGGTTAGGCCTTTACTTATTTGAGTTTAGAAGAGTGAGGAGTGATCTTATTGAAATATACAAGATACTGAGGCTCTTTGGTAGACTTTGAGAAGAAGTTTCCACTGGTGGTGCAATCTCGAACCGAATAAGGGACATTGATTTAAAACTGAGATGCAAAGGAATCTCTTTTCCCGGCGAGTTTTATTCTATAAATCACAGCATGAAAATAGGCTCTTTGGCCCAAACTAGTCCATGCTGACCATGGTGTGCACTCAGCTAGTTCCAATTGCCTGATTTGGGTCTATATCCCTCCTAAACCCTTCCCATTCATGTATCGATCCAAATGTTTTTTAAACGTTGCTATTGTATCTGCCTCAGCCATTTTCTCCAGTCCATTCCATATATGCACCACTTTCTGCGTGAAGAAGTTGCCCCTATGTCCTCCTTCAATCTTTTCCCTGTCACTCTGAATCTGTGCCCTCCAATTTCCAATTCCTCATGCCTGGGAAAAAGACTATATGCGTTCATCGTATCTATGCCCCGCATGATTTTATACATCTCAATAAGGTCACCCCTCATTCTCCTACATTCCAAGGAATAAGGTCCTATCCTGGCCAACCTCTCCCTATACCTCAGGCCTATTAGTTCTGGCAGCATCCTCATAAATCTTCTTTGCACACTTTCCAGTTTAACTATGTCTTCCCTGTAACAGGGTGACCAAAACTGTACACAATACTCATCAACGACTTATACAACTTTCACATAATGTTCCCAACTCTTATATTCAGTGCCTTGACTGATGAAGGCCAGCATGCTAAATGCTTTCTTCACGACCCTGTCCATCTGTGACACCGCTTTCAACAAACTATGTACTTGTACTCCTAGGTCCCTCTGTTCCACAACACTCCTCAGGACCTTACCATTTACTGTATAAGTCCTACCTTGGTTTGACTTTCCAAAGTGCAACACCTTACACTTATCTGTGTCGAATTGCATTTGCCAATCCTCAGCCCACTTCCCCGTTTGATCAAGATCCCTCTGTAATTTTTGATAACCTTCTTCACTATCAACAATACCTCCTAATTTTGTACCATCCGCAAACTTAGCAATCATGCCCTGTACAATCGCATCCAGATCACTTATGTAAATAACAAATAACAGAGGTCCCAGCACCGGCCCCTTTGGCACGTCACTCGTCACAAGCCTCCAGTCTGAGAAACAACCTTCAATCATGCTGGATTTCTCAATCCCTGACAGTTGTGAAGGCTAGGATCATTGAAAGTTGTAAAAAAAAAATTGACAAGTGCAAGGTTTTGTACAACTTGAGTTCACGGATTGTGTGCAGTTGAGGATTTGTGCAGATCTGGCACTAAAAGTAATCCATAGAAGGTTTCTGAGGTTGATGCTGGATAAGGAGGGATTTTCTTAGAAGAAGTAGAGTAGGTTGTACTGAAAATCGTTCAAGTTTAGAAAAATGAAAAGTGATCTTAATGAAGCATAGGTTTGTTCGGGGGCAGGAGAGTATACATATGGGAAGCTTGTTTCCCTTTGTGGGAGAATCTAGAGTTGGAGGGCATAATCTCCGAGCAAGAGTTTGCCCATTTGAGACTGATGAATGGGAACCAAAATCAGAAATTGTTGGAAAAACTTAGCAGGTCTGTCTGCATCTGTGGAGAGAAAGCAGAGTTAATGTTGCAGGTCCAGTGACCCCTCTGAACGTGAATAGATCTGATTTCTCTTTCTGTGGGTAATGAATCTGTGGAATTTCTAACTGCAGAGGACTGTTCAGGCTAAGTCGTTCAGTATATTCAAGGCTGAGATTTACTGATGTAAGAATTTACTACTCGAGTTTGGCATTGAGTGCTTTCTGCTGCATGAAACATTGCATTCCTTTCTTTGCTGTTCTAATATTTTTCCCCAAAAGGAGTGCTGTTAGCAGGAGTACAAACATTGTGCATATCTGTTTGCCTGCAAGAGCATGATTAGCGGTGGCTTTCTTTATTTTTGTTAATGTAATCTTGATCAGTGCACTTGCTATTTGTTCATACACAAGTTTTTACCACCTTTTCATTGCTTCCTCTCTTCCTTTGCGTTCTTTTGTTGGTGAATTTTGTGAATCTCAAACTCTGTTGTAAATTGAATCAAAAGGGGATTAACAGACTACACACTTGCTTTTGTAAAAGATTTCAGAATATGTAATTCTCAATTTCCAAGGGCGTAAAAAACCTGCTTGAAAATACATGATCTAGCTCATGTCGATCTTGAATTTGTAATTGATTTAAATCCTTCGTTGCACTGCCTCTTTTTATTTTAATTGAATAATGTGTGTTAACTGCCTTATCATACATGTTCACCCACGACATTGTCCTCCTGCTTTCTATACTTGGATGTTTTTGACTTGAGTCATTCTTTGCAGTAACTCAGTCATTAAAATTTTTGGTCGTATTGCAGCAATTCCTGTTTCTCCCAGATGCATAAATGCACTGCATAGAAATTGAATTACTTCACTTATCTAGTTACCTTATGGTTTCACCTGAAAGAGGGATAAAACTGTCGTCTGGAGTAGAACTTGCCAAAAATTTGAATGATTCCAGTTCCTTAACATCACAACAGTTCTGTTAATGCTGTGCATCCTAAAAAATCAAGATCTTGTCAGCCAGACCAAACCCAATGTAATCATTTAGAGTCAACAAAGAACAGAAGTGATAGTAGGAACTGCAGATGCTGAAGAATCTGAGATAACAAGGTGTAGAGCTGGATGAACACAGCAGGCCAAGCAGCATCAGAGAAGCAGGAAAGCTGACGTTTCGGGCCGAGACCCTCCTTCAGAAAAAAGTTTTCTTGGTGTCCGCAGGTGTGAGACACAGTTAAAAACACTTTAAAATTACTTTCCTGATGGTGCTTTTCCTGGTGGTAGACTAAAGTGACCAAGGAACCTGTAGCAAGCAGAGCCCCTGGGGGCAATGCCTATGTGAACAAAAAAGTGAAGGGGAGGGCAGGGATCAAATCAAAATAGAATTGGAGGGGGAAATAGAGCACCCCACACCCTGCAGTGCCCACCTCCCCCAAAAGATGTCGAGAGTATTAGACACCCGGGCACAAATATAGCCATGGAAAAGGGGCAGTTAATGGCCGAGCCCAGGAACAGACTCACGAGGAGAACAAAGAACAGGTCATGTGAGGAGTTAGTGTTAATGGCTTTATTTTAAATGAACAGGGACTTTGAGGTGAGCAATTTGTTTTGCATTACCAAAAGTAGAATTCCAAGTCATGTATTCCTGCCAATTTTTTAACTGTCAGAAACCGATAATTTGCACGGTTCAGTGGCCCTTTTGTAAATTGGTTAGACTAATACAGAAGTGTTTTTTTTACCTGCACTCTGTCCCGTGCTAAAAACTGTCTCGTAGAACGTGCTCACAAATAACTGGGTATTTTTATATGGCTTAAGCCACAACATGGCACGGAATGCGAATAGAACGGCACCATTTGCAACAGTAACAATGAGGATAATATGTGTATTTTAGAATGTTAATTATGAAAAATTGACATGATATGTATGTTTGCTTGGAAAGGTTGGAGAGGTGTTTGAACAGACCAGACATCTGTGTGCTGTCAATCAGCATTTACATGGTGAAAAATGGTTCCGTTATTTCAGTAGCAGAATTGTAGATCTTTGAATGAAAAAACTTGCACACGTCATTGCCGGTCGCAAGCAACGAAATTTCATGCTTGGGCCTGCAGAAGAGGTTTTCTCAGATATGGAATGCTAGATATATAAAGAAAAGCCTGCATTGTTGAATGTTTGTCCAGAGGTGAACGTTTTTTGATTGTTTCAACCTCACTCTGCAGCAACAACTCCATATTGGTGTCCAGATAAAAAATGCACTATCCCAATTCAATTTTAATGCCTCTGTCAGAGAGACTTGTCGTCAAAGACGCCAAACTTAGGAGTGCAATTTTCTTTAGTTAATGGCTATTTGTTTTAATAAACAATCACAATACAAGTTGCCTTTATTCAGTTTATTTGTGAATCACATATTTTTATGTATTCTTACAAGTTCAAAACTGGTCTAGCACTTGTTGAAATGTTGCATCTGAAGTGTAAGATGTTGTTAGGTGATGTGATTTATATCATCAGGCGCCCAGTTATCTGCATAAATAAATATGAATTCTTTTTCTGATTTGATTGGAAAAATTAGTGATTGTGGCTGAGTGGAGTACTGTACATTAATGAGTGTTAGCCAAGTTGATCAAGATAATATCCTAAAGCAACCGAATCCTGCTTTTATACCCATGACCGTGTATGTTTGTTTACAACAGGGATAACAAGAAGGACTGGAGTATTGTTGTGCTGAAACCGAGTTATTTAATCACCAGAAACTTTTTTGGCCTTAGACAACAATTAGTGCATTGATGGTCTCCTGGAGCTTCAAAGCTAATTTTACTGAGATTCTCAACCACTCCCACTCCACATCTTTTATGTGCATGTGTATCCTTTTGAAGTAATTTTTAAAAAGGGTAGAAGATGTATTTTATTTTCTCTACTAATTTAACATATTGCTTAAGGCAGCAGCATTAATTTCAGTTTCATGGTACTATCAAATAAACCTGAACATGCCTGATGACTCGGCATTATTTTCGTAGGCAAGATTAGTCTTTGCTGCCAGATCACTGTTTATAGAATATTGGTTTTTATTTCAATCAGTCAACTTCTGCATTGTGTGCTACTATACTTGAGATAATAAATTATATTCCAATAACACTTGGGTACAATTCAGCGTCACTTTGAATTCTGAGCCAGGACTCATGAAATGCTGTGACTTGAAAGCGTTCTCTCAAAACAGTCGTCATCAATGTCAAATGAAGTCAAATCAGACCATTTACTGGATAGAGTATGATAAGAATGACTTGTCACAGAAGAGCTCCAGATGTTTGAGGCGCACAGACTAGTTCAGAACCAGTGACAATGGAGTGAATTCATTCAGCTCTATCATTGCTGCGGTGAGGACAGATGGGAAATTAGCAGTAATACATGGAGTGTTCAAACATCCTTTTTCCATCTGAGTATTATTCCCATGTCTTCCTGCCTGAGTTTTACCTGGCTCAGTTTTGCTCATGAAAGGTTGAGTGAAAAGTTTTGACTCAAAATATCTGCATGTGCTATTTGAGGGAAGGATATCAAGTTGGGATGAGAGTGGGAAGTAAGGTGAGATAATGTAGTGAGTTAGAAAATAGCCAGATTTTGCTTTGTGTACTATTTTTAACTTCTGAGGATGACCTGTAATTTACCTTAAAACCAATTTTCTTTCCAACCCTGGACACCTCGACTATCACACATTTGCTTTCTAAGCTGGCAGTGAGACTCAGGACAAGCTAAACAGAAGAAATAGCCAAAACTTTGCTGATGTTAGTGTACAAAGTTCCCATTGGTTATTCTAGTTTGTTGTCTGCCATGTATAAAGCTTCAATGAAATTGCATTGGTTCTTGGATTCAACTGAAGGAGCTAACAAAAATCGTGAAGCTCCTGAACCACACACGCACAACTATGAAAATTACGTTGTCATGTATTTACTTAGAATGTTACCCCAGGCACTTTTTGGAAGCTAATTAGATAAATTTGCACACCCAAGTGCAGAAAATGTTAGAATCACTAATCTTTTCACCAGATTGCTTCATAACATTCCACCACCAAACCAGGTTAATTGAGTACAAAGAAATGCATACTTAAAATATTGGGGGGGCAAATTCCCTGACAAATTTGCAAATCAAATGTTGATATTAAACTGTTGACCTAAGTCATTGTGACATGGTTGCTATAATAAGTCCAGCAAGACTTTTCAACCAGCAAAGCTTGAAATGTTTTATTTAACTCCAGTGATTTTTAAGATTTCCTTTCAGCTAATTTCAGATTAATCCACCCTGTCTCAGTATTGTAATTCGTGTATACACCTGTGATGCCCGTGATCACCATTTTGGGGCTCCCATTGACCAGGAACTGAACAGGACCAGGCATATAAATATGACATGACAAAAGCTGGTCAGAAGCTGAGAATTCTGCGGTGCAGGACTGGTGTCCAGATTAAGTGAGTGTGATGGCCTAGTGATGTTATCGCTAAACTAATAACCCAGAGACCCAGGTGATGTTCTGGGGATCCAGGTTTGAATTCTGCCATGGCACATGGTGGAATTTGAATTCAATTTTTAAATAAAACCTGGAATTGAGGGTCTACAAATGATCATGAAACCATTGTCAATTGTCAGAAAACCCCATCTGTTTGGCTAATGTCTGTCAGGGAAGGAAATTTACCATCTTCACCTGGTCTGACCGATGTGTCTCCAGACGCACAGCACTATGGTTGATTCTCAACTGTCCTCTGAAATGGCCTAGCAAGCCATTCAGTTGTAGCAATTGCTACAAAATCTCAAAGAAATGGAACTGGACGGATCACCTGGCATCAACCCGGGCACAGGAATAGACCAAGGTAGAAACAGCCGTGTTGACCCTGCAAAGTCCTCCACCCTAACATTTGGGGGCTACTGCCAAAATTGGGAGAGCTCACAGGCTAGTCAAGCAACAGCCTGACCATAGTCATACTCATGGAATCATACCTTACAGTCAATGTCTCCCAGACATGACCGTTGCCATCCATGGATATGTTCTGTTTCACCGGCAGGACAGACCCAGTAGAGGTGGCAGCACAGCGGTATGTAGTCAGGAGGGAATTACTGTGGGAGTCCTACACATTGACTCCAGACCCATGAAGTCTCATGGCCTCAGGTTAAACATGAGCAAGGAAGGCTCCTGCTGATTACCACATTTCACCCTCCCATGGCTGATGAGTTGGTACTTTTTGATGAGCAACACTTGGAGGAAGCTCTGAGGATGGCAAGGGCACAAAATGTACTCTGGGGGATTTCGGTGTCCACCACCAAGAGTGGCTTGGCAGCAGTACTACTCATCGAGCTTGTCAGGTCCTAAAGGACATAGCTGCTAGACTGGGTCTGCTGCAGTTGGTGAGGGAGCCAACAAAAGAGAACAGTATACTTGACCTCATCGTTAACAATCTGCCAGCTGTAGATACATCTGTCCATGATAGTATCGGTAAGAGCGACCACCAGACAGTCCTTATGGAGACCAAGTCCCGCTTCATATTGAGAGTAATCTCCATCGTGTTATGTGGTACTAACAGTATGGTAAATGGGACAGCTCAAGACTGGGTTTCCACGAGGCACTGTGGGCCATCAACAGAATTGTATTTCAGCACAATTAGTAACCTCATGGCCTGGCATATCCCCCACTCAACCGTTACCATCAGCCAGGCTATCAACCCTGGTTCTATGGAGAGAGCAAGAGGGCATACCAGGAACTGCATCAGGCAAACCTGAAGATGAGCTGTCCATCTGGTGAATCCACCAAACAGAACTACCTGCATGCCAAACAGCAAAAGCAGCAAGTGATAGACAGAGCTAAGCAATCCCACAACTAACGGATCAGATCTAAGCTCTGCCGTCCTGCCACATCCAGTCGTGAACGGTGGTGGACAATTAAACAACTCACTGGAGGAGGAGGCTTATATCCCCATCCTCAATGATGGAAGAGCCCAGCAAATCACTGCAAAAGATAAGGCTGAAGCATTTGCAGCAATCTTCAGCCAGAAGTGCTGAGTGGATATTCCATCTCATCCTCCAGTGGTCCCAGCAAAACAGATAGCATTTTTCAGTCAATTCGATGCACTCCATGTGATACCAGGAAACGGTTGGAGGCACTGGATACTACAAAGGCCACAGGCCCTGACAACATTCTGGCAATAGTACTGAAGACTTGTGCTCCAGAGCCTGCTACTCCCCTAGCTAAGCTCTTCCAGTACAGTGAAAACACTGGCATCTACCTGACAGTGTGGAAAATTGCCCAAGTATATCTTGTACACCAAAAAGCAGGACAAATCCAACCCAGCCAATTACCACCCCTGCAGCCTACTCAATCATCAGTAAAGTGATGGAAGGTATCATCAAAAATGCAATCAAGCAGCACTTGTTCAGCAGTAACCTGCTCAGTGATGCCCAGTTTGTGTTCCGCCAGGGCCACTCAGCTCCTGATCTCATTACAGCCTTGTTTCAAACATGGACAAAAGTGCTGAATTCCAGAGGTGAGGTGAGGGTGACAGCCCTTGACATCAAGGCTGCATTTGACTGAGTGTGGCATCAAGGAGCCCTGGCAAAACTGGTATTAATGGGTATCAGGGGGCAAACTCTTCAGTGGTTAGAATCCTAACTAACGCATCAGAAGAGGGTTGTGGTTGTTGGAGGTCAGTCATCTCAGCTCCAGGACACCTCTGCAGGAGTTCCTCAGGATAGTGTCCCAGGCCCAACCATCTACAGCTGCTTCATCAATCACCTTCCCTCCATCATAAGGTCAGAGTGGGGATGTTCACCAATGATTACACAATGTTCATCACCGTTCGTGACTCTTCAGGTACTGAAACAACAAGATCTGGACAATATCCTGACAAGTGGCAAGTAACATTCGCACAACACAAATGCCAGGCTATAACCATCACCAATAAGAAATAACCAATGCCCTGTGACATTCAATGGTGTTACCATCACTGAAACCCCCACTATCAAAATCCTGTGACTTATAATTGATCAGAAACTCCACTGGACTCGCCTCATAAATACAGTGGTTACAAGAGCAGGTCAGAGTCTAGGAATACACTGGCGACTAACTTACCTGCTGACTCCCCAAAGCCTGTCCACCATCTCTAAGGCACGAGTCAAGAGTGTGATGGAATACTCCCCACTTGCCTGGATGAGTGCAGCTCCAACAACACTCAAGAAGCTTGACAGCATCCAGGACAAAGCAGCCAGCTTGATTTGGCACTACGTCCATAAGCATCCACTCCTTCCTTCACCAATGCTCAGTAGCAGTAGTGTGTACTATCTGCAAGAGGCACTGCAGAAGTTCACCAAATATCCTCAGACACCACCTTGCAAACCCACGATCACCTTCATCTAGAAGGATGAGGGCAGCAGATGTATGGGAATGTTCCTACCATATGCAAGTTCCCTTGCAAGCCACTCACCATCCTGACTTGGGAAATATATCGCCGTTCATTCACATGCTGGGTCAGAATCCTGAAATTCTGCCCCTAGTGGCATTATGGGTGAATCCACAGCAGGTGGACTGGAGCTGTTCAAGAAGGCAGCTCACCACCACCTTCTAAGGGCACCGAGGGACAGGCGGTAAATGTTGGCTAGCCAGTGACACCCACATCCCACAAAATGAATAAATAAAATAAGAATTCTTGAAAGCCTGACCAATGTTTACCACGCACAAGTCAAGTGTGTGGTGGAATACTTGCCATTCGCTTGGATAAGTTCAGCTCCAAAACACTAAGGAAACTATTGAAGATTAAGCAGCACACTTGGTTGGCACTTCATCTGACAGGCTCAATGTTTACTCCTTCCTCCTGACTCTCATGACATTTACAAAATGCACTGCAATAATTCACCAGTGCTTCTTAGACAAAACTGTCCACACTTGTGACCCTTTACTACCAAGAAGGACTTGGATGGCAGATGCGTAGGAACAGCTCCACCTGCAAGCTTATTTCAAAGCCATACATCATCCTGACGTGATGTTCTTTCACTGTCAGAATCCTGGAACTCTATCCTTGCCAACATTTTGTTTTGCTGACACACTTGGGTACAGCATTTCAAAAAGGCAGCTCTCCACTGCCACCTTGAGGGCAATTAGGGATGGGCAATGAATGCTATAGTAGCAGGACACCTGAATCCTGCAAAATATGTATTTAAAAATCAGGGCAGAAAATTTTAGACATTTCTGAAGTTTCTCCCTGAAGGCTAAGCTTAATATTATAAAATTTGACGTGATCGGATTCAAGTTCCGCCTATCAACCTTCCCACATCCTTGTTGGATCATTGTGTTTCATGAAGGAATACACTTTTTAATTGTCTGCACAGGAAATCTTTGAACCTGTTTACTCAATCTTAGCAACTTCATTAATCCTCAAACATGCATTTATGCAAATTTTTAAAATAATGAGTTAATTAATGTGACATTAACTGCTTGGGAAAGGGAGCTGATTCGCATTTGTGACTTTGACGTGAGGAGTTGTCATCTCCAGGGCAATGATTGTAGTTTACAAGTGACTTGCCTACATGCTACATTTTTCTTAACGTGCATCATGTCACTCCATAACTTCCGCCTCATTCTCTTTCCCATCTCCCCAGCCCATATTCTTTTAGTCCAGTGTATCGATGTGGTAGAGATTCCAGTTTTCCAAATGTAATTGGTCATCCTGGGAGGGTGTGGGAGAACCCTCTCATTATATATAATTAATGTTTAGCCATCTTTTTTTATGATGCCTAAAGGTGGTAATTTAAATCAATGGGCAATAATCACATCTGCAACTTTTTAAATTCTTGTGAATGTTCAACTCTTTTTCACAATTTGAGCTAACATCAATGATAATGAGTTGTGTTGTCCATCAAGATTCTTGAATTGCCGCCAGGTTTCCTCGTCATCAATGGTAAAATATTTATTGATTGAAAGTATATAACATGACTCATGGATCTATAGTATAATTGTGCACGTGATGTACACCATAAAAGGACATTGCTATCTCTAATGTTGCAGAACAGTTATATTAGTTTTACATTTTGTGCTCATGAAGTTGGGGGGTATTAGTGCAGGAATGATCTACTTTGAATTTCTGACTATGCCCAGTACACTTTGGCATAGAGTGCAGTGCAACCCAAGCTAGAAAGATACTTTTGTCTCCTTTGCCTCAGAAGTATGCTTGACTCCGGCAACGTGGAAGTACTCCTCGCTATTCCACTGAGAAACTTCTTTCCCGTAGCCTCCGAGTGAGACTATCCAAGAGCAGCGTTTTTCTTCTTTTTTAAGAAAAAGTTGCTTGCATTGTGTTCTTTATGATTTTATCTTATTTGATTACTAAAATGTTAATTGGCCTATCCACAGTTCCTGATTTATTTTTTGAGAAGATACTGTTGAATTATTGGAGGACAGTAAACTAACAATGGATTCATGGTTATTAAAACCACACCATTGGGTTACTGTGCAGAGCAGGGAAACATATATTTGCTTTGCCTCTTGGTAATTCGCAGATATTCAAGCTAGATCTATCATAGTCTTGTAATTGACTCACCTATAGGATTGTCTTGTTGGTTTGATTTGTTTGAATATTCCATACGACAAATGGTTGCTTTTCATTAGCCGTAAAATTCAACAATGAAACAAAGAATGGTGAGGCTTGCAACTTGCATATATATTCAAATAGAAATGAGTTTATATTTATAACTCGTAGACAGAACTAAGTATTTAATTAACAAAACAGCAAGCAATATATAATGAGTTCTAAACTGAAAATACCAGACTATTGCCTTCTCTGTGCATCTATGGACATTAGGGTCAGGAGCAGGAGTAGGTCATATGGCCCCCTGAGCCAGATCTGCCATTCAGTAAGATCATGGCTGGTCTAATTTGTGACCTAATTTCGCATTCTTTCCTCCTAATATGAATGTGTAATTTTAAAAAAGGGAAATTCTAAAATCTATTAGCAGCTTCATCTGACAGCACAACAAATATGAACATTGGTGATCTGCTTAACAGCAAGTTATCTGCTCATTTCTCCCTGTTCTTGCACTTTCCTGCTTGTGTCTAACTTGCCCAGTGGAGTAGTTGACGCTACTTCAGTAAACGTTTTTAAAGATAAGGTAGATTTTTTTTGAACAATCAAGGAATTAAGGGATACGGCGAGATCGCGGGTAAGTGGATCTGAGTCCACGAAAAGATCAGACATGATCTTATTGAATGGCGGAGCAGGCTCGAAGGGCCGGACGGCCTACTCCTGCTCCTGCTCCTAGCTCTTAGGCTCTTATGTGAGCAATAATCTTAAGGAAAAGATGTATAGGCCTATTTTACCTCTTGCTGTCTTCTTCTGTGCTTGAAGTGGGCATGAGTCCTCTCCTCAAGGATCGTCTGATTTGCAGTCATTGTCTCTTGAGGTTCTAGTGCTTCAGAGTTACCCCAAAAGATGCTCATTTTCTGATGAGTGACTTGAAAGCTTAGCATTCGACTTTTAGTGGGGTGATTTGCAAAAAGACAAGAATCGCCAGTATTTGCTACCCTGCAGGCTAAATTAATATATTGTTTTCATTGTTCAAGGACAACATTTTGCAGAGGTGATATGAGCTTTTTCAGAATCTAGGCAGGCTGGTGGGTTAATCTTAGTTTTATGACCTTACCTTCGATGAGCAAAGCCTGATGGAGTATTGTGCTGTAACATTTAGTGTTAAAATGCAGTTGTAATCAATGAGTCTTGAACAGCTTTAATGGGAAGGAAATAAAGGAAGAGCAAGTTTTCAAGTGTTTAAAGACTTGCTCAAGGCTCCTGTGACACGAAGGTAATGCCCCTACCTTTAGGCGAGAAGCTCCTGTGCTCTGGAGGTGGCAGAACATGTCTGAGCCGGTTGATTTATAAAAAAAAATCAATACTTATTTTCCTGTTGTATTTAGTTCAGCGTCTTTAAAGACTGTTTGTTTTTCCAAGTTACTGCTGATTTCAGCAATACCACATAAAAGCCATTTCTCACTTGTGTGTGCCACTTTGTGGTTCTGAAAACAAATCATGCAAAATTGAACAGAAGAAACCTGTTTAGTTTCAACTGAACTTCTGCTTAAAGCACATTTTTGAATCTGTTTGGGTGAGGATGCTGGGAGTGTCTCCTTACTGCTGGTGTGAGTGCCTCTCAATAATTGATACATGAGACAATGAACTTCCCTGAGTTTGATGTGGGCACAACACTAGCTTATCCTGCAGCTGTTGCCGTCTTCTGGAGAGACTTTGTTTCTAGGGTGACAACCAATCAGTCTTTTTGAGGCAAGCATCATGGAGAGCTTGTCTCATCTTTTCAGCTGGAGTATTTGGTTGCATATTCAAGTGACAAGCATACCAAGTAAGGTCAATTTATCTATTTTACACAACATACTTTATAACTTTCTGGCTTACACCACGTAGTTTGCTTTCCCCAGTCTTTCATCTTCACTTTTTAAATTGTTTCCATCTGTTTGTTAATTTGCCTCATTAGCTGGGATTTGTTTTCTGCTTTTTTTCCTCTTTTGGATGACTGATAAGCTTCTGAGTGCTGTTATCAACTCTGACAGGTATTCTCTCTTAGGATATGCAACATGTGTCCGCTAAATCTGGTATTAATACAGCTATTTTTTTTCCCTAGTGGTGCCATCATCGTTGGGGCACATTAATAAAATTTGTGACAGAACTGTAGGAGAGATATTTTAAGTCGTTTGAAAATAGAAATTCTGTTTGGAATTATTTATATACATATTGTACTTGCGGGTAGCTGAATCAATACATTGTAGGGTCTGTATTTCTGCTATAAAAGATTGGCTATTATGCTTTAGTATCCTGAATAATTTGATTAAATTAATTCAAATCCTGCTGTTCTTTGAATTCTGAATGCTTTTCATGTTGCCTGCCACTGCTTGTACCATGCCATCGGTAGCTGTGGAGAAAAGAAGTTGAATTCACTGTCTCGCCTGGTGCCTGACATTGCTCTGTAAACTGCTTTTATTTTATGGTACGCACGAAGTGCATCTCAACTTAATTTGAGGTCACATTTAGCAAGTGCTGTTTGATTATCAATTTGTGATAACGGTTTTGATCTTGAGAGCTGAACTTTACCAAGGTATGTGATGATACTATGGCTGTAAGAGGTGTATTTTTCCTTTTTTAAGATGAAGAAAGTTGAGACAAAGGAGTTGTGATACGTTCCAAGCCAAGAAAATAAACTTGTTGTGAGGCCTCGGGGTTTTTTCAAAATTATAACGATAGAAGCAGTTTGAATGGGTGGGGTCAAGCTCCCACAGATCAGGTTTTTTTTGTTTTAGCTTTCTGCAGTTGCTGGGAACTTGAAGCAGGATGGAGAAGCTGTTATTCCCTTCCTATTTTACTGAATTTTCCTTTGCCAAGGGCACGTTTATGGCAAGTTACTATAGCGGAACAGTTAATTAATAGTGGTTAATATATATTATTTTGTTAAGCATTTCGGTAGTTATAGTTAAGCTAATTCTTTTTTATTTTGTCTGTATCTTAACTAGTGTAAAAATAGTGTGTTTTGCTTAAAATAAAGTAGTTTTGATCAGTTGAATTGCGTCTGGAATGATGCCTTATACCATGCCTTATACCATGCTTTAAAGTAAGAAAAAGTTAGGGTCTAGACAATTTTAATACATTTTGAGTGGGTTTAGTCTGGTCCATAACGGGTACTTTTATTCTTGAGTGTAATGGATAATTTGCCTACAGCTAAGTCTTGCAGACAGCAGTGTGATAAATGGCCATTGATGCTGTATTTGGCTTATTGATTGGCTAAATAAATGGCATATTGTCAAATTATTGCTCATCTTGCTGTGAGCAATGCTGCGCATGATCCAAGAGCCAGTTAATAAAAACACTAAATACTGTTCTACTTGGGTGTAGTATTACATTAGGCTGTTCTTTTTCACTCATGGTAAGTTTATTCACTATAATCTTCTTAGAGTAGCTTGAGTCATGCAAATTTGTTTAAAGTACTATAGTATGATGTTGACAAAACAGTTGAAGTTCCTCAATCTGCACTCTTCTATGCCCCAAACCCTCCCTTGACTTTTCTATCCTTTCCACTAAATTTAGCTGTGTCACAGCCCTTGTCAAATATAACAACTGGATGTGAAGTTGTATGACACAGTGTATGTTATGTTTAATGTATCATTTTGTTGTGAAGACTGCCACAATGAAAGTGGTCTTTGGTTTAGTGAAGCATGAAAGCAGCTGATGTGTGTTGTCAGGGGTCACACCAATATTTCAGTCTTAAAATGGCAGGAAAAGGAAAAGCCTATCTGGAAAGGATAAGTTTAGTGACACAGGACTAGAAAGGATGGCTGGCTAGGGCCAGTATATTTTGGTGTATGTTAAATGGTGATGAAAAGGAAAACTGGACTTGCATGTCATGAAGATAAGGATAAAAGAAGTAACAGAACATCTGTTCTAGTTAACAATGCTAAAACAAAAAACAACTAACCTACATTTCTTGTTAGTTTACTACTATTACATAATAAAAGCCAAAGTTGTGGGTTTATTTAAAATATGATAGAAAAGTTGAACATTTGAAAGTGAACTCTGAACCAGATGTTTCTTGTTCCCAACTTTTCATGTAGTTATAACAGCAAGTCACACTTTTTTGTTGGTGTCTCTCTACCTATGTCTGTCTCACTTTTTCTTTCCTTTTGGGGAATTGTGGGGAGATGGTAGAAGAAATCCTGAGCTGATGATCAGCCTACTAAACTGCATCGTGGGCTAATTAATATTGGCATTAGACTTAAACCCAAACTTCTGGTATAGGGGTAACAATGTTTGAGTTGTGCCACAAGATGTCGTATAATTCTTCTTTAATTCACCTGTTCAGGCACATTGTGACATACTTCTGGTAGTTAGGCCTTGAACTTGGACCTTCTAGTTGAGATGTAGGGACACCACCGACACCACTACTGCACCATTAAAAACGTCGTCAGCTGCTGTGATGGGATTTGAGCCTATGCCCTCTGACCGTTAGCCTAGGTATCTGGGTTACAAGTCCAGCAATGTTACAACTATGCCAGCACATTGTTCTGTTGCAGCAATGTTAGATGAGCACCATCTTAAAAGCTAATGCTAGGTAAGTTAAATGAAGTGCAATAATCTGTTGTATTCAGTTATGAGCTATGAACAGTGCTTACAAAAGTATCTTTGGTCTATGTTCAGCTGAAAATTGGATTTCTCTGAAATGCTCATCAAAATATTTGCAGCAGATAGTGTATTTAGTTGACACTTTTAAGTTCTGTTCCTGTTAAAGGCACTGCACATTCTTCTGTAGTGATTGAACATCAAACTCTGCGTCAATGAATTTATGCTGACTGAGTATAAACAATGTTCCACTTGGGAAAATGTTGGCTAAAAATTATTCAAACAAGGCATTAATTTTGATCACAAAGCTTTTTTTCAATCTTTTTAATGGCAGTTTAATTTGTATTGAGGGAATGAACCTGTTATAGTCGATAAGTTAAAACCTTGATTAGCTGAAATATTCTTGAGGCTGCTGAAGACTAATCTGTGCCAATTAGCAACTTCCGTAAGACTGTTGCAAAATTCAACAAGTTACAGACTACTGATAGTTACTTGACCCAGTTAAACTGGTCAATATATTTTGTTCTCTGCCTTGAATCTATTTGTATGTATTTCTATGAAAGGATTTTTCATTTTATTCTGTATTATGTAACATTTCACGTACCGACATGCCTGTGTCTAGTTTGGCATTCTCTCTGGATTGAGGATGACTTCCTTCTACTCTGGTTTTGTGGGTTCTGAGGTGATTAAACAGTCCAGTGATGGATTAGGATACCCTGCTGAAGGTGGCATTTGAAGAGGTGGATGGGTGGGGTGTGCTAGATTTTGCATGCTCCTGTCACTCTTGGTGCTTATTTTAGAGTTGAACCTGTCAGAGAAGCTCCATGTTTGTACCTTTTGCAATGCTTTTTCAACTTGGGCACTCTTCGGCTAGAGGTTCCTGCTAGTTAGTTAATATACTGCATTTCTTGAGGGAAGCTTTGAGGATGTCCTGTCCACTGGATGGAATGATTCAACAGCCCAAGTTGGACATCTGTTGCAGATTGCAGTAGAACACATTGTTTTTACCAAAAAAAAATCCGTCATTGTTTTTGTTCATGAGTATTGGACTGAATTTAAAGATTTTTGTTCATTTTATCAAGATTCCGTCAAATAAGTGGAGATGCAGGACAGAAATCTTCAAATTCAGTTCAATGCTCATTAACAAAATGATGGCACTTCCTTTGCCTTATGTGAGAAAAACACTACTTCCTCATGCAATCTGCAATAACTGTCCAACTTGGGAAGTTAAATCATACAATTGAGTGAAACGTGACAATAAACACCTCAGTTATCACCAACGTCAAGGTTAATGTTTCCAAATCTTGCAGAGTTGGACTTGATGATTTGATAACACCTGTTGAAGTGTCTCTGCACGGGTCTGCAAAGCTTGGATCTCACCTTGGAGACTTTGTTTTGCAACTTCTAGCATCTTGTGTCTCATTGTGGGAGCAGCTAATAAAAACTTTCCAATTTGGTAAGGCACCAGCACCATATCATAATGCATCATTATATCATTGGAGGCATCTTCTAGGTTTTGTAACTGTTTCTTTTTCAGTTCAGTTTCTTCTTTAAGATCTGTAAGCCTGTTATTATTTCATAATGAGGATGAAGTATTTGAGCGTGTGCACTTGCAGAGTCATCTACATGCTGCAGCACAGTGACGGAAGTGATCTTGGTTTGTTTTCCCAACTCCCTTGCCTGCTTCCCTTATCAAGGTGTTAGTATGATTATTGCAATGGCTGATATGATGCAAGGGATAGCTTAAACTCTTAAATATAAGTTCATCGGAATTTTATCACTTGTGCACAATTCAAATTGTTGCTCAGTCTTGAATATAACCTCACTAATTCAGTCCATGTAGTGTTGTTAATTCTTTTGCTTCTGATATATTTGTACAGTCAATTTTGCCAGACTCTTAGGACATTTATAAAACTGGAAATATTATGTATGACAGGTTTGGACTCCTGTTCAGTTTTGACCATCTTCTCTTGACTATGGCATTGTTAAATATGGCTTCAAGTTTTCCTTGCTCAGGTCCAATAAATTGTCAGAATACAGCAGAATGGCATATTTTGCCATATTAGTATGTATCTCTTAGTTTCTCAAAGTGGTTAGACTGATGATATTTGAGATGCATTACTAACTGAATCTTGGATTTTTGTTGTATGCTGTCCAAATTGAGAATGCTATGACACATTTTATGTCCTGTTTGTCTAAATTAGATTTAAATCTAAACTGAAAGTCGTTGAGAATGTAGGGAACATGATACAGGTGGAAGCATGAAGATCGCTGTTTTAGAGAAAGAGTTTTAACCACCTGGACTATCTCTGATTGGAATAATTGTAAGGAATGTAATGGGATTGGACATGATAAAGGCATTGCAGAAGCTGAAGAAAGAATGGGAATCTTCTCTCAAATGCAGAGTGCTCTTTTATAATAGGGAGGTTCCGCCTCAATAGCCTTTCCTTTGTTGCTGTATCAAAATCTTGGAACTCTATCCCTGATGGCATTGTGGGTCTACCAGCACTAGGTGGTCTGTGGTAAGTCAAGAGGACAGCTGGCCACAAGTTTCTTAGGGGTGACTGGTGGGCTGTGGTTATTAACCATTCCTAATGTTCTTTCTAAGCTGCTTGGCCATACTGCCACTCTGAGGGTCGTATGCATACCCGAGGTCTGTGCAGACAAAGACATTAGGCAGAATGCCGATGTCAACATCTCTGAATTTTTAAATTAAGGATGAAAACCCTTGAATTTTTTTTTTTTTTCGAAACCCTTTCCAACCAATTATCTGTTTTGTCTCCGCTTCCCCAATATGGATCATATTGGGAATGGGGTCAAGCAGAACGTAAATTGATATCCATCCCTACTTCATGTTAATGCTCAGCCCCATTCAAGGTCTAGTGAAATCTCAGCATCATACTGTTTTTGACAAATGGTTAAAGTAAAATGACTAACTTTGATAAACATGGGTATGAGTTAAACTGGCTTGTTGGAGACTCTGTTGAAGAGATATACACCAGATATTTTTGCAATACACTAAAGCAAAAATACTGCTGACACTGGAAATTGAAATTAAACTAGATTTTTTTATTCACTTGGGATATAGACTTCACTGGCTGACCAGCATTTATTGCCTGTCCCTAGCTGCCCTTCAGAAGATGATCAGCTGCCTCCTTGAACTGTTGCAGTCCACATGTCAGTTGACCCACAATGCCCTAAGAGACTTCATCCCAGCAAAGGTGAATAAATGGCGATATAATTCCAATTGCAGGATGGCGAGTGGCTTGGAGGGGAACTTGCATGTGGTGGTTATGTTTCCATGTAATGCTGGTCTTGTGCTTCTAGATAGAAGTGGTTGTATGTTTGGAAGGACTTAGGGTGAACTTTTGGAGTGCATCTTGTAGATTGTACACATTGGAGCTACTGAGCATCAATGGTGGAGGGAGTGGCTGTTAGAGGGCAAGGCGCCAATCAGCCAGGCTGCTTTGTCATGGATTGTGCAGGTTCTTAGGTTGTTGAAGCAGCACCTATCGAAGCAAATGGGGGACTATTCCATCACGCTCCTGACTTGTGCCTTGTAAATGGTGGACAGGCTCTGGGGAGTCAGGAGGTGAGTTACTTGAGAGAATATTCCCAGCCTCTGACCTGGTCTTGCACTGAATTTATTGGTCCTGTTGAGTCTGGTCAATGGTGACCTAACGAAGAGGCATGGATACAGTGAATAGCTAGGTGCCTCTGTCCAGCTTGGATCTGTTAACTGGACAGTGACCTGTTAGCAAATCACGAGCCTTCTGGGCCCATCTGCAAGTGATGGTCTTAACCATAAGCCCCCAAGGATTCCTGAAATTGTTACTGTATGCTGCATATAATTTCATATTTGATATTATCAAATTATTATTACTTTATAATAATTCTACATACTTAGAGTTGTTAATTTCAACATTCCTGTTGTGAAGGAACAGACATTCAAAACCAAATTACTCTCCCAGATAGAGGGAAAACAAAATGATCCTTGTATGTTCCACGTTGTGGCTGTCTGTATGGCTGTATCAGCTAAGATAATGTGATCAGGTTATCATGGTTTTACCTTTTGAAATTGGAAGGACACGAGGCCAGGGGTTGTAAAGAAGGGAATAACTCTTCTAATTTAAAAGAAAACTCCAGCACTCTTCCTGTCTCTTTATCAAAATGACATATAAATAAAGTCTTTGCTATTTGCTTAACTGAAATTTGAATAAGTGTTGGATGCTGTCTACCCTGTGTTAGCATACTCATTCAGCAGCCTGTGTTCTCAAGCTTGTCATGAAAGAAAATCAATCTTTCGAATACTCCTGGTTGGAATGTGGTGCAGTTCAGATACAAAAGGTATATTGAGAGGCAGCATTGCGCTTCAGGCAATGTAGTTTTGGATAAAATTGTTGAGATTTTGATTACCAAATTGTTTATATCGAAGATTGAAAAGAGGTGCTCTTAGTCTTTTAGAAATATGTTGGTAACTTGATAAATATCTTATCAATTTTAAGTTTGTTCCAAGCATTGAGCAAGCATGATCCCAATATGGTTTTAAATATCCATGTGGTTTAATAATGTACTTTAGGGAAGGAAATCTGCCATTCTTGCTCATTTAGCCTACATTTGATTGCAGACTCACAGCAATGTGTTAACTTAAGTGCCTTCTAGGCAATTGGGAGTGGGCAAAGAAATGTGGTGATGCCCACATCCCTTGGGCGCATAAAATAAAAACTTTGATTGTTTACGCAAATCGGTTCCACTTAGTACATTTGTTAATAACAATGATTTTTGCACTGGTCTGAGTTAAATGAATCAAATTACTGAAGTATTTGATATTTTTTGTTTTCCAGCGGGGATCTGACGAGCTTCTTTCTGCTGGTATTGTTAACGGCCCATCTACCATGAGCAATTCTACTCCAGCCACAGGTACTTGCCATCTGCCTATCAAATCTGCTAGTAATGGCACTTTGAATACCTAAAACTAAATGAAACTTGCTTCATTGCTTACTGATAAATTTTTCACTGTACTTAAAGCTAATATTTTACTAATCTGAAACACCAATGTTTAATGAAATATGTTCAGTAAAATTGAATGTTAGAAATTATAGTACAGTGCATTCTAAAAAGTGAACACATTGTGCTTTGAAAAGCTGATAAGTTTTAACTGTGGGTACATAAAATCTTACCTGTTTGTATGAACTGAGTTCTGACTTTGTGGTGACACAGCAGACAGTGTGGTTGTAAAAATTAATTTCAACAATGTATTGTGTTGTTTTATAAGTGCACTGTAATTCATTATGGTTTTAATCTTTTGATCTTGCACTAAGTGTAGTGAACTGGACCATGATTTCTGAACTTTGAAACTTACCTTTGTTAAAACCATTTTGAGTGTGTTCTTCATATTCGCCCCTCATTATTTCGTGATTTATAACTTTGGGAAAGATAGATAAACTGGTTGTCGATGGCAGCTTCCAATGCCCAAATACTCAATGAGTTGAAACATTTGATTTACCTTTGGGACATGAATTTGACTTTTAATTTGCTCTGCATGCTATTTGCTTAATGGCTGAGTCAGTAGTTGGAGCACCCAGAATGGTTTTCAAAGGCTTGGGTTTCATCCCTGCTCTGTTGTAGGATGTTTTTGTGCTTTCTGCAGCTCTCCACACCTGTGTACTGGTGACTCCCGAGACTCATCATTTATTTGCAACAAAAGTGTTTGATTGTAATAACTGTACCAATGGACAGGAAGAACCATCATTTGTGGACCTTGAAAGTTGATGGGCCAGAAAAGAGAATAATGATTGCTGTTGTAACTATGAATTGTTTTACAATGGCCCATTTTAAAGCCCAGCTCCTTGGATGTCAGGTGGTAGCGTGATTAGATTCTTCTCGTGTCCTATGGTGTTGACCAGCCAAATTTAAAAAAAAAAATCTGGTTAATATAGTCTATGAAATTTGCTCCTTCGATATTAGCCCTATAAGGATATTAATATCCATGGAATTGTACCACAACATGGTTCACCACTCCCAGCAGAGGTGATGAGAAGACAAAAAATGGAGTTTGATATTGTTTCTCATTGGCCTTGAGCAGAGGCAAAAAAACAACTATAAATTGGTGAATCAATTAAAAATAATTTCTAATATGTACTTAAGCTGCCAGCAATCTGGCGCCTTGAGAATGATATTCAGGTACTTGGCATTAGTCTTTGGTCATTTTAGTTAGATGTTTACAGATCCAACAGGACAGCAATGCCCAGAAATTACTTTGATTCCAACCTGGATAAGATGTCCGTTTTGGAACTATTTCTTAACATGGTATCCCTACAGTGTGGAAACAGGCCCTTCGGCCCAGCAAGTCCACACCGACACTGAGCATCCCACCCAGACCCATTCCCCCCCCATATCTACACCTCCCTGAACACTATGGGCAATTCAGCATGGCCAATCCACCTAGCCTGCACATCTTTGGACCGTGGGAGGAAACCGGAGCACCCGGAGGAAACGCACTTGGGCACGGGGAGAATGTGCAAACTCCACACAGACAGTCGCCTGAGGGTGTAATCGAACCTGGTGCTGTGAGGCAGCAGTGCTAACCACTGAGCCATTCTTATATCTGTAACTTGAGTACTGTAACGTTAGAGGGTGGTTCAATTTTTATCAGTGTCCATGGCAGGCAGTGATAAGCTTCTTTTTGATACCTGCTACTGCAAAACAGAAATTCCTCCAGCTAAATACGGGAAAACCGAAGGTATTATCCATTAAGGCTCATGCAAATTAAATACTTATGGTTCCTGTATTGTGCACAGGCAATCAGGCCTGACTGTTCCCGGAGTCATCCAGAGGTTCAAAATTTTACGTGAATCACCCAATCTACCAGCCAGGTAGATACGGGTTAACAGTAAACATGGACCAGTTTCTGTACTTAATTTGTAATGAATAGTGATTCTTAATAGATTCTAATCACAGGTAAATAATTATGAACTTCCATTCCATAACTACTAATTAAAATTCTAACCCCCTTCTTAATCACCTCCCCCCCCCAACCCTCCAAAACAAAGAGAAAAACCTACACGCACGCATATGTGCGCACACAGACAAAAAATTGTTTTATGGGGTGGAGGGGCAAAAGAAACTGGGAATGTCAATTCAACAGCACAGTTCACTGAATTTATTGAGATAATGTTTTTGCTTGCCAGGACTTGGTGTTCTTCAGTCTGCTTTCTCCAGTCTTTTTTTCACTTTGCAGGTAAACAAACTGCAAAGTTACTAGATAGAGGGCCTAGCATATAGCAACTAGTGGGAGAAAATAAACTGGCTTTTATCAGACTAGATATTTTTACCCAGGAGGCACCACTCCCTCTTCCAGAGGTTCAAAGACTTCTCATTAGTTTGTGCATGTGAACAATAAATTCAGTTATCCAGGAACCAGTCAAAGTTGTCATCAGGCTGACCTTTGGCATCTGCAAATGATCACCAATTCCTCAGACCACTTATCAACCTATTGTTGACCAAATCTCCTTTTGTGTTTGTACTCCAGTTTCAGGCCATCCCCTCTTAGATTACTTCCATTGTATGCTTTCAGTAACTTGCCTTTTAGTAGTACACTAATTCCTTCCTCAGTCTTTGTTGTAAAACAGTCTTCTTCCCAATTCACTCCACGGTCAAAAATAAAGTAAAATGAACAGATATGGCCTTTTCATTATGGTTAAACATCTGGAGGATTGAAGCATTTAAATGCTTTAGAAGAAAAGCCTTTTGGTTTTAACTTAGCTTGAGGGAGTTGATAGAATTTTAAAAAAAAAAATGAAGTGTTGGAGAAGTGCAAGTCGTCTTGACAGCATCTGAAGAGGAAAATGGAGTGAACGTTTCTGACCAAGGGTCGCTGGACTCTAAACATAGACTGTCTTCTCTCTACAAATGCTCTGCATTTCTCCAGCACTTTTTTATTTCTGATCTCTAGCACGTACAGTTCTTTGTTTTTATTTTAATGTTCATAGAATGGGGGCGGCATGGTGGCTCAGTGGTTAGCACTGCTGCCTCTCAGTGCGAGGAACCCAGGTTCGATTCCATGTTTTGACAACTATCTGTGTGGAGTTTGCACATTCTCCCTGTGTCTGTATGTGTGTTTCCTCCAGGTGCTGCAGTTTGCACCCACAACCCAAAGATGTGCAGGTTAGGTGGATTAACCATAGGAAATGCAGGGTTACAGGGATAGGATAGGGGGTGCGTCAGGGTGGGATGCGCTTCGGAAGATTGATATGGACTTGATGGGCTAAATGGCCTGCTTCTACACTGTAGGGATTCTATGACCCTAATAAAATCATGTATGCATTCTCAACACACGTGAACTGAAGGTACTGTGTGCGCTACATGCGCATTGACATCAAATAGCTGAAACCTATCCAGATTTCCGTTTTGGTGACATGTCTGTGTCTGACATTCTAAATGTAACATCAGAACTAAAAATAAAAGAATCCAAGAAAAGGGTAACAAAAGATGGATGGAAGCTAGCAAGGCTAGTTCAGAGAAGAGTAGGTACGTTGGCACAAAAGGATAGTTTGAAATTTTGTTTGATCTTTAAGTTCAGTTTCAGATACCTTAAGTTAACATGTTCAGTCTGACAACAAGGTACATTTATGTAGTATTGTGAACGTAATCACGTTTTCTTCGGAGAGTTGTAAACCCAAGTTTCATAGCTGCACAGAAGATACTTGGGCAGAAGATCAAAAGCTTGGTCATAAAGTTGAGGTTTACAAGAATATGATAAAAGGAAGAAAGGAAGGTAGAGAGTTTTAGTAAGGGAGTTTCACACTTTGGAGGGCTTAAAATTGAGGTTGCTCAACAGGCCAGAATTAGGATTCTCAAAAGATTATGGAGCTGGAGAGGATTAAGGATGGGGTTTACCGAGATTTGTAAGCAAGGATGAGAATTCTAAAATTTAAGCAGGGAAGAGCAGGATCAAGTATTAAGTCAGGGTTGCACAAGGTTGATGTGTGAGGAGGACTCGAAGTATGTAGGCAACTGAAAGTTTGGATGACCTCTGGCTTATGGAGGGTGGATTGTAGGAGGCTCGTCAGGATTGTGTTGGATAAGTCAAATCTAAAGGTATCCAAATACGTGCTGAGTGAGGGTTTCAGGTGCATATGAACCAAAGCAGGCATGGAATTGGGTGGTGTCACAGAGATGGAACTAGGCTCTGAATGAGATATCTGTGTGGTCAGAAGCTTGTCCGGGTCAAATCTGACACCTTTTGATCTTGAACAGTTGGGTGGGATGGTGTCAGGAGTTAGTGAATTGAGTTAAAAGTGGATATTGGTTCAGTCTTCCCATGTTTAATTGGAAGAAACTTCTGTTTGTCTTGGATGTTGCATGAATTGTCCGAGGATATGTAGAGGGGTTTAAGGAGATGGTATTGAAGTAGAACTGGATATTGTTAGTATCTAAAATCATAGCGGTACAGCATGGAAACAGACCCCTCGGTCCAACTTGCCCATGTTGACCAGATATCCTAAAATAATCCAATCCCATTTGGCCCATATCCCTGTCTACTCTTTCCATTGGTATAATGTTGTGTATGAATATATGCTCTTGTTATGTTTTTGATGGTGCTGTGGGGCAGTTTATGGCCTAGAAATAAACAGCCAAGAATGGAGGCTCGAGGTATCAGAGATAATGGTGTGGGTACCCAAAATGTCTTAAAGTTTGTTTTTCTATTTCTGTTCTATCCCCACAATTTTTACAAGAAAAGAAATGTCATCCAGGGTACAAGTGTGCTAATCACAAATTTCCTGCTGCTGGGTCTTGATACTGGATTCTGTTGAAGAGAACATCATGTTATTAACTACTTGGATCACTGATGTAAGAGCATCGTAGGATATACAGTAGCCATGTTATTTTGCCTCCATATGTTTAAAGGAGTTGGCTCAGCCATTATACTTTTAAAATGCTAAAAATACTCCTTTTGGGGATGCAGGCTGCAGATCTTTCAATCTCTCAATTCTGTTGTGAATCTTTACTTTGTTGCATCTTCTAATGGGCCACCTGTAGTTTAAATTGTGTCCTACCTAAAAGTAGAAAACATTTTGTAAGGCATTAGCTTTTCAAAAACAAAACTGTTGAGCCACAGATATTGCTTGTCAATGCTTGAGTTTGTTATGACAGTGATGGAAAGCTTGCTATCAGGCACTGGTGCCCCCTTCTGACTGCAGTCTGGCTCAGCATCAAACAGTTGTGAGGGATAGGGATGGAGTTGGTGATTTGGGAAAGGAGTTGATAGCAGGAACAGAAGATAATTATGAAATTAGCAGATTCAAAATCATTGTTCAGTTCATGTACCTACAAGAATTTATTGATTTTGATTTGAAATAACACTGTTTACAGTACTTTCACCTTAACCGATGAGCGCCTTCCAAGTAAAATGCTTTTTTCTTGCATTTCTAAATTTCTACCAGATTTACTGAGATCAATAATGTGTGAGGAAAGGTCCCTAATTGTCAAATTAATCAGCGCTTGGGCTTCACTACCTCTATTTGGACCCTCATTAGTGCTTGGTGCACAAAGAAGAAATAACTTCCTAACTATTAATCATTCAGTAGATTGCATACGTGACCTTTTTTATTCTGTTCTCAATTTGATTTGAGGCAACTTTCCATTCTGTTTATTATCTCCTGTATATGTTAAGATTATCTTTCAGAAAGGTGAGAGTTTACTCTTGATCTTGGGACATTATCACTAGGGATTGATTCTCATACCTCTTTGCACACTCTGAATGTTGTCTTTGATTCTTAGCAACCAGAACTCAGTATAGTTTTCAAATTGTATTCTGATTGGAGTGACATACAGTTGCATCATGACCCCTGAAATAGTTACTTTTTGGGCAAATGGATTTTGAATGATCCTCTTTGCAACATTTAGATATGTTCAACACAGTGTCTGTATTACTTGTGACTTAATTTTATCCAAGGCTGTGTTTTATAAAAAAATTCATGGAGTATTTGATCCATTCAGTTTATTGTCTGAATTGCTGTGCTTTACACCTGAGTGAATTAAGTTTCACTGGCTGTCTTCAGTCTGAATACATTTTATGTAGTTCACTGTAGTTTCCAAGGTGTCACTCAATTCCACTACCTGTTCTTGTTGGTATTGCTTTTTAAATTCACTCGTGGGGTGTGGGCATCCCTGGTTAGCCAGCATTTGTCTGTCCATAGTTGCTTTGGAGGAGGTGGTGATAAGCTGCCTTTGTGAAACACTACAGTTAGTGCTGTGGGTAGACCCCTAATTTTCTGTTAAATGATAACACCACCTGCACCCCCCTTCCCCTCTTCTCCGCCCCCCCCCACCCCAAACACACCCACCCAAACTGTTGAGAATGGAGGACTCTGTAATGGTAGCACCGTTCAATGTCAAAGGACGCTGGTTAGATTATCTCTGGAGATGGTCATTGGCATTTGTTTGGCACGAATGTTATTTGCTCTTCCTACTTGTTGCCCCAAGCCTGGGTATTGTCCAGATCTTGTTGCATTTGAATATGGTCTGCTTTAGTATCTGAGGAGTCGCAAATGGTGCTGAACACTTGAAATCATCGGTATATATCCACAATTCAGACTCTATGATGGAGGGAACATCATTGAAACAGCTGAAGATGATTTGGGCCTAGGGCACTATCCTGAGGAAATCCTCAGAGTCCTGGTGCCGACATGAATGACAACCAAAACCATAACCGACAACCAAAACCATAACCATCTTCCTGTGTGCCATGTATGACTCTAATCAGTGGAGGGTTCCCCCCCCCCCTCCCCCCACCAAAAAAAAAGCCATACTCACTTGGATGTGGCCCTGATACCATAGGCTGTCACTCTCAACTCACCTCTGGAATTCAGCTGTTCTGTCCATGTTTGAACCTAGGCTGTAATGAGGTCAGGAGGTGAATGGCATCTGCAGAAACAAAACTCAACATTTTGAGCAGTTTGGTGCTAAGGAGCTGGTGCTGCTTGGTAGCACTATTGGTGACACCTTCAGAATCCAATGCCTCTGACAATTTCTTGATATTCTGTGCAGGGAATTGAGTTGCCTGAAGACTGGCATCTGTGATGCTGGGACCACTGGAGGAGGCAGAGATGGATCATCCTCTTGGCTCTTCTGTCTGAAGATAGTTGTAAATGTCTGTCCATATCATTAGCGCTAATGTGCCTGGCTCTTCCACTATTGGAGGCGGTGGCTCCACAAATATCCCCATTCCCAATGAGTTGTTTAATTGTCCAGCACCATTCATGTCTGGATGTAGCAGGACTACAGAGCTTAGATCTGATTGTGGGATTGCTTTGCCTTGTCTTTCACTTGCTGCTATGCTGTTTGGCACATAAGTAGTCTTGTTTGGTAGCTTCATCATGTTGACTCCTTGTTCGTAGGCAACTTTTGCCAATTTTCCCTGTATTTCTGACCCTCAGTGATAACTCACTGCAACACCCTGGAGCTGCGCAAAAACAAAGAGGAACACCTATACAGAATCTTTGCAAACAATGGTTATCCTAACAGCTTTGTCCGCCAAAGCCTGGCAAGTAGACAACACCAAGATGACACTGTATGCCTCAATACTCTGGCTATCCTACCGTATGTTAGAAACACATCAAAACTGACTACAAGACTCCTACGACCTCTTGGAATAAGGACAGCACACAAAACAACAGCCGCACTTCTCCAGTTACACTCAAAGAAGAACGACCCTGTACCCACAATGAGCAGGTCAAATGGGATATACAAGATACCATGCAGCAACCGCGAGAAATAATACATAAGACAGACAAGCAGGAAACTCGCCACCAAGGTACACTAACACCAATTCGCAGCAAAATGGCACGACCAACTCTCCCTCATTTCAATACACTCCAACATACACTAACATTAATTTGACTGGGATAAGATTATTGTACTAGGAGAAGCGAGGCAAAGACAAGCATAAGAATTCCTGGAGGCCTGGTTTTCAACCACCGATGCAATTAACAAACATGTTCAAATAAACCCCAATATACGTACCACTACGGTACAAAACGAGAAACCAGCATGCTGACCATGACAGACCGGAACTTTTAAATTCAGAGCAGAACAGAACAACAGATGATGTCACCCAGAAGGGAAACCAGTCAGCTCATTGAACCAACCAACAACTCCAACTTGACAGCAAGATATCATATTAACTATTCTAACTTCAGTCTATTTAAAATCCAGTTGATTCTCTGAAGCAGGCATAATAAGTGAGAAGGCTTGTGTAGTGTTTCCTCTTAACTGAAGTACTTGATTTTGAATGGCGAGTACTGATCTGGATTTTGAACTGTTTGTACCACTGAACACAAGGGGCTATTATGGTAGAAGTTTGTTGCAGTGGGGGAGCGATGGCCTCGTGGTATTATTGCTGGACTGTTAATCCAGATGCCTAGATAATGTTCTGGGGCCTGGGTTTGAATCCTGCCATGGCAGATGGTGGAATCTGGAATTAAAAGTCTGATGATGACCGTGAATCTATTGTCGATTGTTAGAAAAAGCCATCTGGTTCACTAATGTCCTTTTAGGGAATGAAACTGCCATCTGTACCTGTTCGGGCCTACATGTGACTCCAGACCCACCACAATGTGATTGACTCTGACTCTGAACTGCCCTCTGGGCAATTAGGGGTGGGCAATAAATGCTGGCTTAGCCAGCAACGCCCTCATCCCGTTAATGAATAATAAAAAAAAATCTGGGTTAAACACCACCTGCTCAATTGCTTTATTTTATCCTGTACCATTTGATGTGCACTTTTGGTGCTGGAATAGTGATGTGGTGTGCATGGAATGCACTTTGTTTTGTGCTGTTTGACTCTTAGCCATGTTCCCTTCATAGGGGAGTCCAGGACCAAAGTGCATAGTCTTAGAATAAAGGAGTGCCAATTCAAGAGTGAAATGAGGAGGAATTTCTTTTGAGGATTGAGAATCTGTTGAACCCCTTGCCATAGAACTGTGGTAGCAGAGTCCAAGTGTATATTTTAAGGCTGAGAGACTGATTTTTGTGATCAGTAGAAGAATAGTGTGTTACAGGCAAAGGGCAGTAAATTGGCCGTGAAGAATGTTGGATCAGCAATGATCCTACTGAATGATGGAGCTGGCTTGAGGGGCCAAATGGCCTGCTCTTGTTACTATTTCTTGTCTTAGCTGCCTGGGAAATAACTAGTGTGAAGGCTGACAAAAAAGTGAATATCTTAAGATTCTGCATTTGAGCAACTTTCTGTTCGCCTGGTTTCATTCATTGAAAATCACTAAACAAATTGGAGAAATGTGTAGCAAACATTGCAGAAGAATAAGTAAGGGACATTTCAACTGCCCTGAAATTATTTGGTTTAGAGGGTTGGTTAGAAGGATGGGGAATGTAAAATCTTTTGTATGTACAGGACTACTTCCTAATTGAATTCAACATTCCCAGCAAGAGCCTGCTAATACAAAACAAACTGATAGAGGAGTAAATATTTTGGTAATAATGGCAGTGATATATGGTTTCGGATAATTTAGAGGAACATATACCAGGGTGTTGAATTGGAGGAAAGCTGAATATCTAAGTATAGAATAGAAAATAAAATGAACAACAAAATTGGCAGATTGTATAGAATAGCAATTGAAATATTTAGAGATTTCCAACACAACCACGAGAAGTAACTTCTGCTTTAAGCAATGAAACCCACATGTGATACCATTTATGAATAAAGAGAAGGGAGAGGCATAAACATGCAAAAGGACAGCTGAATAGAGCAAAGTGAGAGATGCAAAGACTAGGGATGAGTCAAAAAGTGTAAGCCAAGATGAGCTCGTAACTGTTAAGAAATGCAAAACAAAAATAATAATCTTCCATTTAGTATATGAAGGAAAATTGGGAGGTAAGAAAGACAGGGGTGCTGAGAATAATTGTACATAATAATGAAATGGTAGGACGATTAAATACTTATTTCAGTATTTAAGACATGTTATCAGATGCCATGACAACAAAAGATGAATTCAAAATGGTATCTCATTTAAGACGTAGGTTAAACTTAAAAAAAAAAAAAGTGCAGGATGCTTGGATGGATTACATTGATGCAGTCTAAGACAATTTAGGCAAGAAGATAGTGGGCATTATTAGATGTACACAATATTCATTAGCTATCTGCCAGTCCTTTTCCTAATGTGATTGCTATATTTTAAGAAGCAAAATCAGATCTCTGGGCAAGTACAGACCACTCTGCTTAATATCAGTAGTCAGGAAAAGTCTCTTGTACATTTTCTTCCTTTAAAGTCCCAAATATAATTAAAGAATGGGTTTGGTACAGGGAAGGCAATTACCCTGTCTTGTCCGAGCTGACTGCAAGAACAACTTGCTTGGTCCTGCACCCTACCTTTTCCCTGTAGCTCCAAACTTTTCCAAAATAATAAATAGCATGGAAGTGAAAATGAAGAACTGTGCTTGGTTATTTTCATTGAATTCTTAGAAGTGAGAGAGTTGATACAGATGGGGCTTTTGGGAAATCAAGACATAATATATGTGGAGCACTTTGACAAATACCACAGACTGCCAGTGCCAAATTGGAAAGAATAATAGTACAGCGTAGAAACGGACTCTTTGGTCCAATCACTCCATGCTGACCATGTTCCCAAACTAAACTAGCCCCACCTGCCTGTGCTTGGCCCATCTCCCTCCAAATCTTTCCTATTCATGAACGTATCCAAATGTCTTTTAAACATTGTAACTGTATGTGCATCCACCACTTTTTTTTAAAAAAAAAAAAAAAATGCACTCCAGTCTTGAACTTCCCCACCCTAGAGCATAGACCCTTGTCATTCACCTTATTCATGCCCCTCGTGGTTTTATAAACGTCAATAAGGTCACCCCTCCATCTCCTGTGCACCAGTGGAAAAAATTCCTAGCCTTTCCAGTCTATTTCGAAATATCAAATCTTGCATTCCCAGCAACTTCCTGGTAAATCATCTTTAAGGCTGGGAATATTTGCAGTATAATATTTATCAACTTGCAAAATGGATATATAATTGATAAGGTATTTCAACAGTCCAAGATTTGTTTGGTAAGGGAAATATTTGGTCTCATTGCTTAAATTAAAATTTCAATGGATAGAGGAGCACAGGATTCTGGCAGTATAAATGTACAAATCGTTGAAATGCTAAACTGGTGAAGATGCGAAATGGCTAGATATTTGCTTAAAATGTGGAAGCAGCATACAAGCTGGGTCATCCTGTGACAGGGTCAGATCGAACTTCTGCAGTCCTGCCACATTCCAGTTATGAATGGTAGTGTATAATTGAGAAAATGATCACAGCAGCACGGTCCAAAAACAAGCAGTGTTAACCCAGTATGTTGGTGCAGAAGACTGGGCTGAACCATTTGCACCTATTTTCAATCAGAAATTTGAAGTTGGGTGATCAATTGTCACATTGTTTTGAGGCCCCCACATCATTGACCGTCTCCAGCCAATTCAGTTTGTGCAATACTGACAAATGTTGAAATCACTGGATACAGGTAAGTCTGTGACAGCATCCTGATTGTGACGTACTGAAGATCGTTTTCCAGAGACACTAAAGCACTGGTTTCGACTTGACAATATGGAAAATTGCCCAGGTTGGTTTTGTCACCAAAACTCTGGGCAAATCCAATACAGCCAATAACTACCCCATCAGTGTGATTGCAGTGACGGAAGGTAGTATTGATTGTCAAATGGAAGTAATTCAGCGACAACCTGCTCACTTCGGTATAGGTTCAGCCAAGACAGCTTCATTCTGGAACTCGGAACAACTCTTGGCCCAAAAGGGGGCAAAGCTGAATTGTAGAGGTGAGCTGAGAATGATTGCCATTGCTATCAAACAAGCTTTAGACCAAGTGTTGCATCAAGAAGCCCTAAAAAATTGAATGGAATGGGAATCACATGGTGAACTTGTCAACGAATGGAAAGAAAGATGCTTATGGCTTTGGAAGAGAATCATTTTAGCCTGAGGATGTCACTGCATGAGTTCCATGTTGTGTTCTCAGAAGGCTGGAGCGTGGCTCATGTTGTGCTTTTATTTAGGAAAGCAGCAAGCAAAGCCGAGTAACTGTAGACTGGTGATTCTGACTGGGTAAGTTGTTGGAGAGGATTTAAAGCTTTTGAGAAGATTTGTAGCTCCGGTTGTGGATGAGGTTGTAGACTTGCTCATCAAGCCAGTGTGTGTGTTTGCGGAAGTTTCATCACCCTGCCAAGTAATATCATCAGTGCGCCTCCAGTGAAGCGTTGGTGTTCAATCCCGCTTGTTATTTATATGCCTTGGGTTTGCTGGGATGGTTGGCATTACTTCTGGTTCTGTCTTTCGGTGGTTTGTATATTGGGTCCAGTTTGGTGTGTTTGATGGAGTTCCAGTTGGAATGCCAGGCCTCCAGGAATTCCCTGCCATGTCTGTTTGTTTGGCTCGTGCTATTATGGCTGTATTGTCCCAGTCGAATTCGTGTCTTCCTTTGTTACCTCCATGGCAGACCACAACAAGAAGACACAACACGTCCAGACACACGAGTCACCCTACCGTGAGGTATATCATAGATGACTACAAGACGACTACTACCCCTAGGTATCAGGGTAGCCCACAAATCAGCACCCATTCTGCGACAGCTACTGATGAGCGTAAAGGATCCCATACCCACAATCAATAAAACTAATGTAATGTATAAAATACCCTGCAAAGACTGAGAAACATTGCATAGGCCAAACTGGAAGAAAACTGACAGTAAGTGTACACAAAAACCAACTAGCCACCAAGAGACACGACCAATTCTCATAGGTTTCAGCACACTTGGGCAAAGAAGGACACCAATTCAACTGGGACCACACATCCATAATAGCACGAGCCAGACACAGATATGCCAGGGAATTCCTAGAGGTCTGGCATGCCAACCACCCCAGCAAACTGAGACATATAAATAACAAGCGGGACAACACCAGTGCTTCACCGGAGGCGCACTGACTATGTTACTAGGGTGACGAAACATCCGCAACCAAAGACACCAGCTTGGTGAGCAAGTCTATAACCTGTTGGAGGAGACTCTGAGACGGGATTTACGTGCATTTAGAGAGTCTGGGACTGATTAAGGATAGTCAGCATGGCTTTGTGTGTGGGAAACAGTGTCTCTTAAACTTGATTGATTTTGAGGATGCGACCAAGAAGGTAGATGAGGACAGTGTGGTAGGTGTTGTCCAACTGGACTTTAGTTAGGCCTTCAACAAGGTTCCGTATGGTAAACTGGTTAGTAGAATCATTAGAATCCCTACAGTGTGGAAACAGGCCCTTTGGCCCAACAAGTCCACACCGACCCTCGGAGCATCCCACCCAGACCCCATCCTTTAATCTACACGTCCCTGAACACTATGAGCAATTTAGCATGGCCAATTCACCTAGCCTGCACATGTTTGGACTTGGGAGCAAACCGGAGCACGCAGAGGAATCTCGCGCAGACACAGGGAGAATGTCTGTGTGGAGCTTGCACAGTTGCCCGAGGGTGGAATTGAACCCGGGTCCCTGGTGCTGTGAGGCAGCAGTGCTAGCCACTGAGCTACTGCGCTGCCCCAAACTAGATCTAGCGTTAGATCACATGGGATCCAGGGAAAGCTTGCCAATTTGATACAAAATTGGTTAATGGTGAGACAGGGTGGTGATCGTGGGTTATTTTTCGGACTGGAGGCTTGTGACCAGCGGTGTTCTGCAAGGTTTGGTGCTGGGTCCACTGTTGTTTGTCATTTATTCAAACAATTTGGAAGAGGATATAGGAAGCGTAGTTAGTAGGTTTGTGGATGATACCAAAATTGTTGATATAATGGACAGTGAAGAAGCTTATCTGAGTACAGTGGGATCTTGAGCAACTGGGCCAGTGGGCCAAGGAATGGCAAATGAAGTTTAATTTAGATAGATGTGAGGCATTGCATTTTGGTGAGATAAACCAGGGCAGGATTTAGATAATTAATGGTAGGGCCCTGGGGAGTGTGTTGTATAGAGACCAAGGAGTTCAGGCACATAGTTGCTTGAAAAGTGGTGTCACACGTAGACAGAGTGGTAAAGAAGGCATTTGTTGCACTTGCCTTCATTGTTCAGAGCATGAAGTATAGGAGTTGGGATGTTGTGTAGCAGTTGTACAGGACATTAATGAGGCCACTTTTTGAGTACTATGTACAGTTCTGGTTGCCCTCCTTTGAGAAGGATGTTATTAGATTGGAGCGTGTACAGAAAAGATTTACAAGGATGTTACGGGGACTGGAGGGTTTGAGTTATAAGGACAGACTGGAGAAGCTTGGACCTTTTTCCCCTGGAGCATAAGAGGTTGAGGTGTGACCTTTAGAGATTTATAAATATCATGAGGGGCCTTGATAGGGTGAATAACCAAGGTCTTTCACCCAGGGTAGGGGAGTCTAAAACTAGAGGGCATGGGTTTAAAGTGAAATGGGAAAGATTTAAAAAGGACCTGAGGGGCAACCTTTTCACACGGAGGGTGGTGCATATATGAAATGAACTGCCAGAGGAAGTGGTAAATAACTTCCTCATTTGGTACAATCACTCCTCATTTGGACAGGTACATGAATAGGAAGACTTTTGAGTAATATGTGCCAAATGCAAGCAAATGGCACTGGTTTCTGTCACCGTGGATGAGTTGGACTGAAGGGTCTATTTCCTCGCTGTATGACTCTGACTGTATCTTTAATCATTTCGTAGGACTGTCGGAACAGGAGTAGGCCATTCAGTCTGTTGGGCACGCACCATCTCCAACTCTCTTGTGGCTGATCATCCATTTCAAAACCTTTATCTCTCTCTATCTACGTATCTCTTTGGCTTTTAGTATTTAGAAATCTATCACTCTAAATATCCTTGGTGATGAAGTTTCCACAGCCTCCGAGGTAGAAAATTCTAAAAGTAAAACATCAACGCCCTTCCAACGTAAGATCAAAAGTGGGATTGCTTACTGATGGTTTGGACAACGTTCAGTAACCTCTCGAATTCCTCAGATACTGAAGCTGCTAGTGCTGACTTTTTACAAGGTCTTGGTAAGTTTAAATGATGTGGAGCTGCCGGTGTCAGACTTGGGTGGATCAAGTTAGAAGTTACATGGCACTAGGTTATAGCTCAGCAGGTTTATTTGAAATCACAAGATTTCAGAGTGCTCCTCCTTTGTCAGGTGAAGTGGAGGGACATGCACAGGCACAGAATACATACACGGAGAGATGATTGCAAAATAATCCCAGGTAATTAAAAGCATCAAAAAATAGTACACATGGTGTGAGTGGAGTGTCAACAGGCTGAATAAACAGTCTTTTCAGTGATCAAAAGTGTCAGACAGTGTGAGTAAAGAGTCAACAGCTAAATAGCAAGTGAAGGGACGATCTATGATTAGATTAGTTAAGGCAGAGACATAATTATAAAAAGTCAAAAGCATGATGGTGCTAGAGACAAACCAAATGGGTGGAATAACAGGTACAAATGTGGGTAAGTTTCAGGTTTAGGCTCCAAGTGGCAAGGAGCATTTGAATCACAGGTATGCAAAACAAATCTTCCAACAAGACCAGTATAACTGTTCCCTTGAAATTCAATTCCACTGCTGGTTGCTGAATACCCGCCATCAATATCCTGGGATTGCCATTGACCAGAAACCCCAAGGGCCCAGCCATGTAAGCACATGTAAACGAGCATGTAGGAGGCTAGAAATTCTGCAGCTCCAAATGTCCAGGTCACAGCAGGCCACTTAACTGGCATTATTTGCATCACCTTAAACATTTGTTCCTGTGCACTGATGATGGAGATATGCTGCAGTACTCACCAAATTTCCTTTGTCAACACCCTGAAAGCCTGTAACATCTGCCATCTAAACGAGAAAGAGTAGCCGACTAAAGGCAGATGACCACCTGCTCCTACTCCTCTAAACCATACACCATCCCATCTTGGGAAATATGTTGTCAATCCTTTATTGTTCCTGAGCTGATCTCCTGGAACTCTCAACAGTACTGTGGGCGTACCTCCATCAAATAGACGGCTGAGATTCAAGAGGCAATTTGGCATTAACAGCACTTGGGAATTGGTAATAAAAGCTGGCCTTGAGATGGCCTTCCTTCCCAAGAATGAATAATGTCTTAAAAAACAAGCAGCAATGTAGGTCGAAGGCATTTAAACAACGCAAACAGTAGGGGTTATTTCTGGAGGGATAGAATCAGAAAAGTCACCAAGTTCTAAGCCTGCAACAAATATACTTGGTTAACATATGCAAATAGTTAAACCATGCTTGGAGTACTCTGTGTTGCTTTGGTTTGGCCTATTATCGGGGTATGGAGGCACTGGAGAGATTAGAAAACCAGTTCACAAGGATTTTGGAGGTACAGACTCAACGAGCTGGTGGTTCTCTGCTGTACTGTATGATTTTGTAGTGATGTCAAAACCGAACTTGTGTGTGGAACTAATCCTACGTGCCTTCAAATGAGTGTGGTTTTGAGGGGTGAGCTAATTCAGATTTTTAAAATTGTGTGAGGTTTTGATAACAGCGGGCAGTGTGTTTCTGCTTGTTGAAGATAAGAAAACCAGACTCTAAGATGGTCGCTAAGCAATTGAAATATAGAAGACATTAATTTAAAGGGATGAAGAAACTTCAAAGGTCATGGTGAGAAATTCTATCTTGCTCCCAAGTACTGTAGATCCATTTAACAGGAAGCTACCTAACTATATTAGCAAGAGAGATATTAGTGGTCATGCTGGTAAAATTGAATCGGGATTGGGAGGAGGTTCAAATGAAGCATAGACATTGGTGTGGATCAGGCGGGCCAAATGACCTATTTGTACTGCAGCGGATGTCCATTATATTGCACGTGTCAGGGTCAAAGATGTAAAATCATGTTATAGCTGAGCAGGTGAAGAATCCAGAGACTCTACAGAAGACCGAATTCCTTTTCACAAGGTCCCAAGGCCTCGATCATTTTCTCTGCTATTGTAAAACCTGTTTATTTGTGGTTATACTAACCCATTAGTTATTATAGAGCAGATAATTTGTAATAAAAAGAATTTAATTCAGCTCAAAATTTATGCCAACAGTTGGGAATTTGACTATTATTGACTACATTATTGTCTTTCTAATTATGCAGTTGAATATGGTGCAGGGGTTGGCGGGGGAGTTGGGGGAGTAAAAATGCAGTAAGCTACTTTGGAGTTAAGTGAGGAGAGCTGTGTCTTGTGGCAGGTTCCTTGTTAGTTGGAGGGGTAGAAGGTGTCTGGATAAAGTCTAGGGGCTGTAAGGGAAGTGTAGTTGGGGGTATGAGAGTTAAGCATGGGTCAGTTTAATAGTTACTCAGGAGTTCGACTATATTTAATAGTCTACTTATTTTGCTTAATTTCGTTGGAAACCACCACCTCTTCCCCTCCCCCCCAGCCCCTCTCCAAAGTCTCTGTTTTAAGTGGAGACTTTGACTGTTGGAGACATAGAGGAATTGCCCAGTGGAATATCCAATTTTCCAGCCAATTCCTTTGAAGTGTGCTAAAATGGGAATTCCTCAGGCTTTCTATCTGATCTACCCTGGAATAATTAACTGACTATTTCTTCCATAGTCTGTTTTTGAAGAAAAAACTATGCACTGATGCACACTTGTAAGATGGTGCTAATATGTGTTAGGTGTTTATTGGGCAAGATGGAAACTCTTGCCTGTATGCCTTCTTGCCCACACACGAGTGCCCCCTTTCATGTGCCCACGTTACGATTTTCACCACGATCACCTCAGTGGGGTATAGAGCTCTACCTTCTCGGCTCAACACTCCCAAGATAGTTAATGACAGGTTAAAACGGCTTTCTGTTTTCTGTTGAAAATTAAACAGTGATATTTTGTCGTTCAATATGTTGCAAGATATGACAAATATGCATCTGAGCAAGCTATTGAATAGTTGTAACTTGAGATTACAGACTAAAAAGACTTCCTCGCATCCCTGAGGTTGTGGATTGAGCCTTCCATTTATCTCGTGCTTAGCTGGGCCAAGACGAAATAGAATATTGAAAACCAAAAATGCTGGAGGTCACAGCGGGCATGGCAGCGCCCCATGAGAGAAAGCAAGCTAATGTTTCGAGTCTAGATGACTCTTCATCAGAGCTGAAGTGAAGTGTGGAGGGGGCAGCATTTCATGTTCTAGTTGGTGGGGGGTGGACTGGAGGTCGGGGGGCGCATGGAGGGGAATAAATGCAGTCTTGAGTGCTGGGGGAGAAAGGATGTTGACAATTCAGATTGTGTCATCGGGATTGAGAATGGCAGAAGAATGGTATGTCTACCTGCCAGACTGGAATGAATAGACAGTCTCACTGTAATTGGGGGAGGGGTGAGAGGGCATGATGACAAGCGAATGTAACAACCAAAGCTAAAAGAAAGGGAAGGAATGGGTTCATAATCTGAAGGTGTTGAATTCCATATTGAGTCCAGAAGGTTGTAAAGTGCCTAGTTTGACGAGGAGATGTTGCTCCTCCAGTTTGCGCTGTGATTCACTTGGGTATTGCAACATGCCGAGAACAGACAAGTGGGCATGTGAGTAGGATGCAGTGTTAAAATGACTGGCTACGGGAAGGTCGGGGTCATGCTTATGCACAGACCAGCAGTGTTTTTCAAAGTGGTCGCCCAGTCTGCATTTGGTTTCTCCAATGTAGAGTAGGCCGCAATGGGTGCAGCAAATACAATACACAAATTTGGAGGAGGTACAGGTGAAATGCTGTTTCACCTGGAAAGACTGTTTAGGCCCTTGGATGGTGAGCAGGGAGGAGGTAAGGGGGCAAGTGTTGTACCTTTTGCGTTTACATGGGAAGCTGCTGTGGGAAGGGGTGTTGTGTTGGTGATCAAGGAATGGACTAGGGTGTCCTGGGAATTATCTCTGAGAAATGCAGGTGGGAGTGATGTGTTTGGCGGCATTCTGCTGGAATGTCAGAGAATGATCCTTTGAATGTGGAGGCTGGTGAGATAAAAAATGAGAACAAGGGGACCCGATCACTCTGTTAAAAGTGATGGGAAGGGGTAAGGCCGGAAGCACAGGTGATAGGTCAGATATGGGTTGAGGGCCCTGACAACTACAGTGGGTGGGAAGTTACAGTTATGGAAGCCATGTCTGCAGCACTGTTTTGGAAGGTGGCGTCATTCGAACGGATACAAGATAGGCAAAGGAACTGGGAGAATAGTATGGAATCCTTGCAGGATGTGGCATGGGAAGAACTGTAGTGAAGGTAGCTGTGGGAGTCAGTGGCTTTGTGATGGATGACAGTGGACAGTGTGTTCCCTGAAATGGAGATTGAGAGGTTAAGGAAAGGAAGGGAAGTGTCGGAAATGGAGGACGTGAAAGTTAGAGGGGTGGAAATTGGTGGCAAAAATGAACAGTTTTTTTTTCAAGGTTCAGCCGGGAGTGTGAAGTGGCACCGAAGCAGTTGTCGATGTACTGAACAAAAGAGTTGTCGCAGAGGCCAGTGTAGCACTCGAACAAGGTTTGTTCTGCATAACCCATAAAGAAGCAGGCATAACTGGCACCCTTGTGGATGCCCATAGCCGCTCCTTTGACTTGGCAGAAGTGAGGTGAATTAAAGGAGAAATTGTTCGGTGAGAGAACAGTTCAGCCAAGCGAAGGAAACTGATGGTGGATGGGGATTGTTCAGGCCTCTGGTCAGGAAGAACCCGAGAGCACTCAGACAATCCTTGTTGGGAATGGAGATACATAGGGATTGGGCAACTATGGTGAGTAGGAGGCAGTTAGGACCAGGGAACAGGAAATTGTCAATTTGCTGGAGGGCATCAGAATCGCGGATATTGTTGGGCAGGATCTGGACAAATAGAGAGAGGATGGAGTCAAGGTAGGAGGAAGTGAGACAACAAGGTGCAGGGCTGGATGAACACAGCAGGCCAAGCAGCATCATAGGAGCAGAGAGGCTGAC